>NC_083536.1:11500000-11800000 GCF_032362555.1 Amyelois transitella | reverse complement strand
GAATATAAAGAGGAATTTGATAAAAGGCTATCAGAAGACTTTCAGTCAAATCTGAAAGTATTCTGAAAATCCGTAAGGTCAGCCCGAGGAAAAACTATAACCAGAGAGCTGACTAGGATCAGATGCCAGGATGGTAGCGTTGTGAAAGGAGAAGAATGTGTGCTAAAGATATGGAAGGACTATATTGAGAGTTTATTTGAAAAAAAAGGAAGAAAATAAGAAAGAGTTCTGCTATAGCGAAGAAAAAGAGAATGAGATGGAAGGCGAAATTGAAATGTTCGAAATTGTGAAAGCATTTAAGAGTATGAAAGCGGGTAAGGCTGCTGGGTATGATAGAGTGTCGGTCGAGATGCTAAAAGCAGGAAAAGGCGTCGTAGCTAGACAGTTGTACTGCCTTTTCAATTTGTGTTGGAGAAGCGGCCGAGTACCAAAAGATTGGTGTAAGGCGGTTATCGTGCCACTTTACAAAGGAAAAGGGTCACAACTGGACTGCAAAAAATGTCATGGTATAAGCCTGCTTAGCGTCGTCGGCAAATTGTATGCTAAGGTATTGATTAATAGAGTCAGGAATGAAACTGATGACAAAATATGGGATGCTCAAGCGGGATTTCGAAAGGGAATGGGATGTAATGATCAGGTCTTTTCCTTGCGGTGCATAGCCAAAAAGTTTTTGGCCAAGAGTCAAAAAGTCTATTGCACATTCTTGGATTTGGAAAAGGCCTATGACAGAGTTGAGAGGATTGAATTGTGGTCAGCACTTCCTATGCATAGGGTGAGCAGTCTCTTAATACGAGCACTGAAATCCTTATATGAGGATTCGAGTGCTTGTGTCAGGATAAACGGAGCGCACACTGAGTGGTTTAAGATTGAGAAAGGCGTTAGGCAAGGATGTGTTGCGTCACCGTGGCTGTTCAACCTATTTATGGATAGTTGTTTGACAGATTTGAAAGAGTCTGAAAGTGGATTAAGGATGAATGAGTTACTCGTCAAATGTCTGCTCTATGCCGATGATCAGGTTATACTGGCGTCATCAGCGGAGGAGTTACAGGAGATGGTAAACTGTATGCATGAAGCTTTAAAAGAGAAAGGAATGAAAGTGAACGTAAGTTAAACTAAAACACTGGTTTTTGAAATGGAGATGATTTTGATTGGAGGAGAAAAAGTTGAGCAAGTGAAAGAGTTTGTATATCAAGGATCAAAGTTTACATCAGATGGCAAGTGTGATAGTGATATTGAAAGGAGAGTGAACGCGGGGAACATGGTGAATGGAGCTTTGCATGCCTTTATGAGCAGTCAGAAACTATCCAAAAAGGCTCGACTGGCTGTGAATAGGGGTGTGTTGGTCCCGACATTAATGTATGGGAGTGAAAGTTGGGTATGGCAAAAGAAGCACGTAAGCAGAATAAATGCAGTGGAAATGAGAGCGTTAAGGAGTATGTTGGGTGTGAAATTGAGTGACCGGATAAGGAACAGCGTGATAAGGGAATGTTGTGATGTGAAAGAAGATGTAGTTACAGGAATAGAAAAGGGTATGTTGAGATGGTTCGGTCATGTGGAGAGGATGAATGAAAACAGGTTGACTAAGCAGATATACATGGAGGGTGTGGAGGGAAAGGTCGGAGTGGGAAGACCTAGACGAACGTATCTTGATCAAATTAAGGACGTCCTGGTAAAGGGTCAGGTCAAAAGTACCCGAAACCGCCGAGCTTGCATGAAGAGAGTTATGAATGTGGATGAAGCGAAGGAAATATGCAGAGATCGTGGCAAGTGGAAAGAGGTAGTCTCTGCCTACCCCTCCGGGAAAGAGGCGTGATTTTATGTATGTATGTATGTTATCTTATCAAATAGTGAAATCTTTTAGACTAGAACTTTTTATGTTAAATTGTATCGCATTATTTGGTGTGTTTAATAAACAATAAACAAATATTATTCTGTTATAAAAAAAAATATGTTGTACTTAACTGTTATGTGTATCAAATAATAACCATATATCATTTTACATGAATTTAATCTTTATGTAACCTTAAAATTAAAATAAATCTTATTTTTTATTTTTATTTCTCCTTGGGAAGGAGATGTAGTGGAGCTAAGATTATGTATGAAACCTATTTATAAGACGAGGCTATTGAATAAATGTCAGTATTAACTCAACACTCGTTGTATCAATTAGCCACACTACACCCGAACCTCACACCAGGGAAAGGAACCGGCCAGCACAGACGCTGCCTCAAAGGAGATCGTGCGATATCCCCTTGCGGCTCTCGTCGCCATAAGCCTCTGTGGCCTCCGCAGAGAAGCGAGGTTTTGGCGAGAGACCGCATCTGCCCATACAGGGGCCCCGTAAAGTGCCATAGATCGCACGACCCCCATGTATAAGCGTCTGCAGGACACTTCTGGACCTCCCAGATTCGGCATGAGCCGAGTTAGCGCTCCGGCCGCCGTCGTCACACGCGGCACTAATTCCGCGAAGTGGGCGCCGAAGTTCCATCTTCCATCAAGAACGATGCCCAGGTAGCGCATCGGTTCGGGGGGCGTCGTGGTAGAATGCTCGCGATCCCACGGCGCCCCCAACAACGGCTGGTGCGGAAACGCCGTAGGAGGTTTTAGTGGGTAGTCTGGGCCGATTAGCGACCCGGGAGTCCCACACTCCAGGGGAGATCCCCTTCCCCTGGGTCGCCTGTAAATGGGTTTCCTCCTACGAGAACAAAAAAAAAAAAAGGTAGCGCATCGATTGCTTGATGGCAATTGAAACACCTTCCTCCGAGGGCCATGGAAGCACAGCGCCTCGGATTTGTGGAGAGCCACCTCCAAAGCCAATCGATGGCGAGCGATGACGCTTCCCTATATGTGGCGCCGCGGGCGGTCACGAGTGTGTCGTCCGCGTAGCAGACGACCTCCACCCAGAGTAGAGTGACCGTCCGCAGCACCCAATCGTAACCGATGTTCCACAGGAGCGGTCCCAAGACAGAACCCTGTGGAACACCGCGCGTTATTGCACTCTTCGTCCAACCGTTTCGGTCAGGGAAGATTATCCATCTCTCTGAGAGATAGTCCTGAATAACCCGACGCAGGTAGGTCGGCACCTCATGGTATCGGAGTGCCTCCACAATGCAAGACCAGGGGAGGGAGTTAAAGGCGTTGGCGATGTCTAAAGACACCGCCACGACCACTTCATTTATTTTATTTATTTATTTATTTTATTAAAGAAACCAACAGCGTATACATTAAATATTAATACAGTATTAAACTTATGCTATTATAAGGCCAATGACAGGTTTATCTTACTATTACTGTAATAAAGTCAATAGTTACTGATGAATAAAGTACTTATCGCTTAATCAAGACGCAAGCATGTTTTAAGTCTCTAATTTTAGGTGTGAATGAAAAAGTTAAATTTAACCGAATTAGAATGGCAATCTGTGGAATGAGTGGTTTGAAGTGCTTAGATTAACAAATACTCATAAAAATTTACTGGAGTGGAATCGAGTAAATAATCCATATATACTAATATTATAAAGAGATATTAAAAAATAAAAATACAGGTATACATGTGGGTTGTGAACGTTTTTTTTATATAAGTTATTCGTTATTTTTAGTTATTGCTAGCACTGGCAACTTTATTTTAGAATAAAAAATGACGTTAGATGTCAAAGAGTGTCAATAAGAAATTGAAGTTTGTAAGATGTAGAAGTCTATTATAGAAACCGAAATAAGTAATTTGTTTTACTTAATCTAACTGAGTAATCCCACAACTTTTTTGGGGGCTCGTCCGGGATCGTGCTCAATATTGGATTGAAGTGAAACAACACGACTGAAGACGAAAAATCAAGACGACTATTTAAGAAGGCAAGTCATCGACGGACATATTACAGACTGTTTTACCGACTGTTACTATCCGACGGTTCATGCGTGACGTCATTTCTGAATGCAGTTTTACCGACGCTGATGGAAAAAATATTGCCAGATACTACCAGATAACGTTATTTGTATTCGTTATTTATTAACGTTATGATAAGCTGATACAACGATTTATGATATTCAGAAATAACGTTAGCCCGATTTTATTATGAAGAAATAAAGACTTTAATTAATTTTCACATTGAAGACGAATATTATTGATATACTTTGTGATTGTAGATGAAAGATTGAAGAACAAAGTGCTGGATACCCGTGCATATCGCGGTGCTGGCATTGACTCGGACCATTTACTGGTGATATCCCGGATAAGGGGTATCTTCAATCGCTGGCGGCACAGGGTAAGGGAGCAAACCAGCGCTTTGGAAAGAGTAAAAGTGGAAAATTTGCAAGATATGGATGTAGGTAAGAAGTATATTAATAGACTGACGGATGAATTTGAAGATTTAGATGAAATGAGCGATATTGAAGATGGATGGAAGGAACTTAAAGAAAGAATTGTGAAAGTAGCTGTTGAAGTGTGTGGTGTAAGTAGAAGAAGGAAAGGAAAAAATCACAAAAATGCGTGGATAAGTAAAGATGTGCAAGAACTTGTGCGATTAAAGAAGAAAGCATGGCTGGATTTGTTAGCAGCAAAAGCTAACTTAAGAATGCAAGAGGTTATAGATGAAGATGTGAATGAAGCACGTAAGGAATATAAGAAAATGAAAGATTTGGTTAAGAAAGCTGTGATTAGAAAGAAAGAAGAGTATAAAGAGGATTTTGATAAAAGGCTATCAGAAGACTTTCAGTCAAATCTGAAAGTATTCTGGAAATCCGTAAGGTCAGCCCGAGGAAATACTATAACCAGAGAGCTGACTAGGATCAGATGCCAGGATGGTAGCGTTGTGAAAGGAGAAGAATGTGTACTAAAGATATGGAAGGACTATTTTGAAAGTTTATTTGAAAAAAAGGAAGGAAATAAGAAAGATTTCTGCTATAGCGAAGAAAAAGAGAATGAGATGGAAGGCGAAATTGAAATGTTCGAAATTGTGGAAGCACTTAAGAGTATGAAAGCGGGAAAGGCTGCTGGGTGTGATAGAGTGTCGGTCGAGATGCTTAAAGCAGGAAAAGGCGTAGTAGCTAGTCAGTTGTACTGCCTTTTCAATTTGTGTTGGAGAAGCGGCCGAGTACCAAAAGATTGGTGTAAGGCTGTTATCGTGCCACTTTACAAAGGAAAAGGGTCACAGCTGGACTGCAAAAATTATCGTGGTATAAGCCTGCTTAGCGTCGTCGGCAAATTGTATGCTAAGGTATTGATTAATAGAGTCAGGAATGAAACTGATGACAAAATATGGGATGCTCAAGCGGGATTTCGAAAGGGAATGGGATGTACTGATCAGGTCTTTTCCTTGCGGTGCATAGCCGAAAAGTTTTTGGCCAAGAGTCAAAAAGTCTATTGCACATTCGTAGATCTGGAAAAGGCCTATGACAGAGTTGAGAGGAATGAATTGTGGTCAGCACTTTCTATGCATGGGGTGAGCAGTCTCTTAATACGAGCACTGAAATCCTTATATGAGGATTCGAGTGCTTGTGTCAGGATAAACGGAGCGCACACTGAGTGGTTTAAGATTGAGAAAGGCGTTAGGCAAGGATGTGTTGCGTCACCGTGGCTGTTCAACCTATTTATGGATAGCTGTTTGACAGATTTGCAAGAGTCTAAAAGTGGATTAAGGATGAATGAGTTACTCGTCAAATGTCTGCTCTATGCCGACGATCAGGTTATACTGGCGTCATCAGCGGAGGAGTTACAGGAGATGGTAAACTGTATGCATGAAGCTTTAAAAGAGAAAGGAATGAAAGTGAACGTAAGTAAAACTAAAACACTGGTTTTTGAAATGGAGAAAGAAATGACAGCATGTAATATTTTGATTGGAGGAGAAAAAGTGGAGCAAGTGAAAGAGTTTGTATATCTAGGATCAAAGTTTACATCAGATGGCAATTATGATAGTGATATTGAAAGGAGAGTGAACGCGGGGAACATGGTGAATGGAGCTTTGCATGCCTTTATGAGCAGTCAGAAACTATCCAAAAAGGCTCGACTGGCTGTGCACAGGGGCGTGTTGGTCCCGACATTAATGTATGGGAGTGAAAGTTGGGTATGGCAAAAGAAGCATGAAAGCAGAATAAATGCAGTGGAAATGAGAGCGTTAAGGAGTATGATGGGTGTGAAATTGAGTGACAGGATAAGGAACAGCGTGATAAGGGAATGTTGTGATGTGAAAGAAGATGTAGTTACAGGAATAGAAAAGGGTATGTTAAGATGGTTCGGTCATGTGGAGAGGATGAATGAAAACAGGTTGACTAAGCAGATATACAAGGAGAGTGTGGAGGGAAAGGTCGGGGTGGGAAGACCTAGACGAACATATCTTGATCAAATTAAGGACGTCCTGGTAAAGGGTCAGGTCAAAAGTACCCGAAACCGCCGAGCTTATATGAAGAGAGTTATGAATGTGGACGAAGCGAAAGAAGTATGCAGAGATCGTGGCAAGTGGAAAGAGGTAGTCTCTGCCTACCCCTCCGGGAAAGAGGCGTGATTTTATGTATGTATGTATGTATGTATTTTAATGGATACTGGGTGTAAAGCGTGATGGATATGAAAAGATGCTTGGTGCGTTTGGTGACGAAAAAGTGAATGATTAATAGAAGAAGTGTATTAGAAATTTGTCTAGAGTGGGATCTTCTTGTGTCGAACTCAATGTTTCAACATAAAAAGATCCACACCTACACAAGAGTGGAAGGTATTTTAAAAAGTATGATAGACTTTGTGATTGTAGATGAAAGATTGAAGAACAAAGTGCTGGATACCCGTGCATATCGCGGTGCTGGCATTGACTCGGACCATTTACTGGTGATATCCCGGATAAGGGATATCTTCAATCGCTGGCGGCACAGGGTTAGGGAGCAAACCAGCGCTTTGGAAAGAGTGAAAGTAGAAAATTTGCAAGATATGGATGTAGGTAAGAAGTATATTAATAGACTGAAGGATGAATTTGAAGATTTAGATGAGATGAACGATATTGAAGATGGATGGAAGGAATTTAAAGAAAGAATTGTGAAAGTAGCTATTGAAGTGTGTGGTGTAAGTAGAAGAAGGAAAGGGAAAAATCACAAAAATGCGTGGATGAGTAAAGATGTGTAAGAACTTGTGCGATTAAAGAAGAAAGCATGGCTGGATTTGTTAGCAGCAAAAGCTAACTTAAGAATGCAAGAGGTTATAGATGAAGATGTGAATGAAGCACGTAAGGAATATAAAAAAAATGAAAGATTTGGTTAAGAAAGCTGTGATTAGAAAGAAAGAAGAATATAAAGAGGAATTTGATAAAAGGCTATCAGAAGACTTTCAGTCAAATCTGAAAGTATTCTGAAAATCCGTAAGGTCAGCCCGAGGAAAAACTATAACCAGAGAGCTGACTAGGATCAGATGCCAGGATGGTAGCGTTGTGAAAGGAGAAGAATGTGTGCTAAAGATATGGAAGGACTATATTGAGAGTTTATTTGAAAAAAAAGGAAGAAAATAAGAAAGAGTTCTGCTATAGCGAAGAAAAAGAGAATGAGATGGAAGGCGAAATTGAAATGTTCGAAATTGTGAAAGCATTTAAGAGTATGAAAGCGGGTAAGGCTGCTGGGTATGATAGAGTGTCGGTCGAGATGCTAAAAGCAGGAAAAGGCGTCGTAGCTAGACAGTTGTACTGCCTTTTCAATTTGTGTTGGAGAAGCGGCCGAGTACCAAAAGATTGGTGTAAGGCGGTTATCGTGCCACTTTACAAAGGAAAAGGGTCACAACTGGACTGCAAAAAATGTCATGGTATAAGCCTGCTTAGCGTCGTCGGCAAATTGTATGCTAAGGTATTGATTAATAGAGTCAGGAATGAAACTGATGACAAAATATGGGATGCTCAAGCGGGATTTCGAAAGGGAATGGGATGTAATGATCAGGTCTTTTCCTTGCGGTGCATAGCCAAAAAGTTTTTGGCCAAGAGTCAAAAAGTCTATTGCACATTCTTGGATTTGGAAAAGGCCTATGACAGAGTTGAGAGGATTGAATTGTGGTCAGCACTTCCTATGCATAGGGTGAGCAGTCTCTTAATACGAGCACTGAAATCCTTATATGAGGATTCGAGTGCTTGTGTCAGGATAAACGGAGCGCACACTGAGTGGTTTAAGATTGAGAAAGGCGTTAGGCAAGGATGTGTTGCGTCACCGTGGCTGTTCAACCTATTTATGGATAGTTGTTTGACAGATTTGAAAGAGTCTGAAAGTGGATTAAGGATGAATGAGTTACTCGTCAAATGTCTGCTCTATGCCGATGATCAGGTTATACTGGCGTCATCAGCGGAGGAGTTACAGGAGATGGTAAACTGTATGCATGAAGCTTTAAAAGAGAAAGGAATGAAAGTGAACGTAAGTTAAACTAAAACACTGGTTTTTGAAATGGAGATGATTTTGATTGGAGGAGAAAAAGTTGAGCAAGTGAAAGAGTTTGTATATCAAGGATCAAAGTTTACATCAGATGGCAAGTGTGATAGTGATATTGAAAGGAGAGTGAACGCGGGGAACATGGTGAATGGAGCTTTGCATGCCTTTATGAGCAGTCAGAAACTATCCAAAAAGGCTCGACTGGCTGTGAATAGGGGTGTGTTGGTCCCGACATTAATGTATGGGAGTGAAAGTTGGGTATGGCAAAAGAAGCACGTAAGCAGAATAAATGCAGTGGAAATGAGAGCGTTAAGGAGTATGTTGGGTGTGAAATTGAGTGACCGGATAAGGAACAGCGTGATAAGGGAATGTTGTGATGTGAAAGAAGATGTAGTTACAGGAATAGAAAAGGGTATGTTGAGATGGTTCGGTCATGTGGAGAGGATGAATGAAAACAGGTTGACTAAGCAGATATACATGGAGGGTGTGGAGGGAAAGGTCGGAGTGGGAAGACCTAGACGAACGTATCTTGATCAAATTAAGGACGTCCTGGTAAAGGGTCAGGTCAAAAGTACCCGAAACCGCCGAGCTTGCATGAAGAGAGTTATGAATGTGGATGAAGCGAAGGAAATATGCAGAGATCGTGGCAAGTGGAAAGAGGTAGTCTCTGCCTACCCCTCCGGGAAAGAGGCGTGATTTTATGTATGTATGTATGTTATCTTATCAAATAGTGAAATCTTTTAGACTAGAACTTTTTATGTTAAATTGTATCGCATTATTTGGTGTGTTTAATAAACAATAAACAAATATTATTCTGTTATAAAAAAAAATATGTTGTACTTAACTGTTATGTGTATCAAATAATAACCATATATCATTTTACATGAATTTAATCTTTATGTAACCTTAAAATTAAAATAAATCTTATTTTTTATTTTTATTTCTCCTTGGGAAGGAGATGTAGTGGAGCTAAGATTATGTATGAAACCTATTTATAAGACGAGGCTATTGAATAAATGTCAGTATTAACTCAACACTCGTTGTATCAATTAGCCACACTACACCCGAACCTCACACCAGGGAAAGGAACCGGCCAGCACAGACGCTGCCTCAAAGGAGATCGTGCGATATCCCCTTGCGGCTCTCGTCGCCATAAGCCTCTGTGGCCTCCGCAGAGAAGCGAGGTTTTGGCGAGAGACCGCATCTGCCCATACAGGGGCCCCGTAAAGTGCCATAGATCGCACGACCCCCATGTATAAGCGTCTGCAGGACACTTCTGGACCTCCCAGATTCGGCATGAGCCGAGTTAGCGCTCCGGCCGCCGTCGTCACACGCGGCACTAATTCCGCGAAGTGGGCGCCGAAGTTCCATCTTCCATCAAGAACGATGCCCAGGTAGCGCATCGGTTCGGGGGGCGTCGTGGTAGAATGCTCGCGATCCCACGGCGCCCCCAACAACGGCTGGTGCGGAAACGCCGTAGGAGGTTTTAGTGGGTAGTCTGGGCCGATTAGCGACCCGGGAGTCCCACACTCCAGGGGAGATCCCCTTCCCCTGGGTCGCCTGTAAATGGGTTTCCTCCTACGAGAACAAAAAAAAAAAAAGGTAGCGCATCGATTGCTTGATGGCAATTGAAACACCTTCCTCCGAGGGCCATGGAAGCACAGCGCCTCGGATTTGTGGAGAGCCACCTCCAAAGCCAATCGATGGCGAGCGATGACGCTTCCCTATATGTGGCGCCGCGGGCGGTCACGAGTGTGTCGTCCGCGTAGCAGACGACCTCCACCCAGAGTAGAGTGACCGTCCGCAGCACCCAATCGTAACCGATGTTCCACAGGAGCGGTCCCAAGACAGAACCCTGTGGAACACCGCGCGTTATTGCACTCTTCGTCCAACCGTTTCGGTCAGGGAAGATTATCCATCTCTCTGAGAGATAGTCCTGAATAACCCGACGCAGGTAGGTCGGCACCTCATGGTATCGGAGTGCCTCCACAATGCAAGACCAGGGGAGGGAGTTAAAGGCGTTGGCGATGTCTAAAGACACCGCCACGACCACTTCATTTATTTTATTTATTTATTTATTTTATTAAAGAAACCAACAGCGTATACATTAAATATTAATACAGTATTAAACTTATGCTATTATAAGGCCAATGACAGGTTTATCTTACTATTACTGTAATAAAGTCAATAGTTACTGATGAATAAAGTACTTATCGCTTAATCAAGACGCAAGCATGTTTTAAGTCTCTAATTTTAGGTGTGAATGAAAAAGTTAAATTTAACCGAATTAGAATGGCAATCTGTGGAATGAGTGGTTTGAAGTGCTTAGATTAACAAATACTCATAAAAATTTACTGGAGTGGAATCGAGTAAATAATCCATATATACTAATATTATAAAGAGATATTAAAAAATAAAAATACAGGTATACATGTGGGTTGTGAACGTTTTTTTTATATAAGTTATTCGTTATTTTTAGTTATTGCTAGCACTGGCAACTTTATTTTAGAATAAAAAATGACGTTAGATGTCAAAGAGTGTCAATAAGAAATTGAAGTTTGTAAGATGTAGAAGTCTATTATAGAAACCGAAATAAGTAATTTGTTTTACTTAATCTAACTGAGTAATCCCACAACTTTTTTGGGGGCTCGTCCGGGATCGTGCTCAATATTGGATTGAAGTGAAACAACACGACTGAAGACGAAAAATCAAGACGACTATTTAAGAAGGCAAGTCATCGACGGACATATTACAGACTGTTTTACCGACTGTTACTATCCGACGGTTCATGCGTGACGTCATTTCTGAATGCAGTTTTACCGACGCTGATGGAAAAAATATTGCCAGATACTACCAGATAACGTTATTTGTATTCGTTATTTATTAACGTTATGATAAGCTGATACAACGATTTATGATATTCAGAAATAACGTTAGCCCGATTTTATTATGAAGAAATAAAGACTTTAATTAATTTTCACATTGAAGACGAATATTATTGATATACTTTGTGATTGTAGATGAAAGATTGAAGAACAAAGTGCTGGATACCCGTGCATATCGCGGTGCTGGCATTGACTCGGACCATTTACTGGTGATATCCCGGATAAGGGGTATCTTCAATCGCTGGCGGCACAGGGTAAGGGAGCAAACCAGCGCTTTGGAAAGAGTAAAAGTGGAAAATTTGCAAGATATGGATGTAGGTAAGAAGTATATTAATAGACTGACGGATGAATTTGAAGATTTAGATGAAATGAGCGATATTGAAGATGGATGGAAGGAACTTAAAGAAAGAATTGTGAAAGTAGCTGTTGAAGTGTGTGGTGTAAGTAGAAGAAGGAAAGGAAAAAATCACAAAAATGCGTGGATAAGTAAAGATGTGCAAGAACTTGTGCGATTAAAGAAGAAAGCATGGCTGGATTTGTTAGCAGCAAAAGCTAACTTAAGAATGCAAGAGGTTATAGATGAAGATGTGAATGAAGCACGTAAGGAATATAAGAAAATGAAAGATTTGGTTAAGAAAGCTGTGATTAGAAAGAAAGAAGAGTATAAAGAGGATTTTGATAAAAGGCTATCAGAAGACTTTCAGTCAAATCTGAAAGTATTCTGGAAATCCGTAAGGTCAGCCCGAGGAAATACTATAACCAGAGAGCTGACTAGGATCAGATGCCAGGATGGTAGCGTTGTGAAAGGAGAAGAATGTGTACTAAAGATATGGAAGGACTATTTTGAAAGTTTATTTGAAAAAAAGGAAGGAAATAAGAAAGATTTCTGCTATAGCGAAGAAAAAGAGAATGAGATGGAAGGCGAAATTGAAATGTTCGAAATTGTGGAAGCACTTAAGAGTATGAAAGCGGGAAAGGCTGCTGGGTGTGATAGAGTGTCGGTCGAGATGCTTAAAGCAGGAAAAGGCGTAGTAGCTAGTCAGTTGTACTGCCTTTTCAATTTGTGTTGGAGAAGCGGCCGAGTACCAAAAGATTGGTGTAAGGCTGTTATCGTGCCACTTTACAAAGGAAAAGGGTCACAGCTGGACTGCAAAAATTATCGTGGTATAAGCCTGCTTAGCGTCGTCGGCAAATTGTATGCTAAGGTATTGATTAATAGAGTCAGGAATGAAACTGATGACAAAATATGGGATGCTCAAGCGGGATTTCGAAAGGGAATGGGATGTACTGATCAGGTCTTTTCCTTGCGGTGCATAGCCGAAAAGTTTTTGGCCAAGAGTCAAAAAGTCTATTGCACATTCGTAGATCTGGAAAAGGCCTATGACAGAGTTGAGAGGAATGAATTGTGGTCAGCACTTTCTATGCATGGGGTGAGCAGTCTCTTAATACGAGCACTGAAATCCTTATATGAGGATTCGAGTGCTTGTGTCAGGATAAACGGAGCGCACACTGAGTGGTTTAAGATTGAGAAAGGCGTTAGGCAAGGATGTGTTGCGTCACCGTGGCTGTTCAACCTATTTATGGATAGCTGTTTGACAGATTTGCAAGAGTCTAAAAGTGGATTAAGGATGAATGAGTTACTCGTCAAATGTCTGCTCTATGCCGACGATCAGGTTATACTGGCGTCATCAGCGGAGGAGTTACAGGAGATGGTAAACTGTATGCATGAAGCTTTAAAAGAGAAAGGAATGAAAGTGAACGTAAGTAAAACTAAAACACTGGTTTTTGAAATGGAGAAAGAAATGACAGCATGTAATATTTTGATTGGAGGAGAAAAAGTGGAGCAAGTGAAAGAGTTTGTATATCTAGGATCAAAGTTTACATCAGATGGCAATTATGATAGTGATATTGAAAGGAGAGTGAACGCGGGGAACATGGTGAATGGAGCTTTGCATGCCTTTATGAGCAGTCAGAAACTATCCAAAAAGGCTCGACTGGCTGTGCACAGGGGCGTGTTGGTCCCGACATTAATGTATGGGAGTGAAAGTTGGGTATGGCAAAAGAAGCATGAAAGCAGAATAAATGCAGTGGAAATGAGAGCGTTAAGGAGTATGATGGGTGTGAAATTGAGTGACAGGATAAGGAACAGCGTGATAAGGGAATGTTGTGATGTGAAAGAAGATGTAGTTACAGGAATAGAAAAGGGTATGTTAAGATGGTTCGGTCATGTGGAGAGGATGAATGAAAGCAGGTTGACTAAGCAGATATACAAGGAGAGTGTGGAGGGAAAGGTCGGAGTGGGAAGACCTAGACGAACGTATCTTGATCAAATTAAGGACGTCCTGGTAAAGGGTCAGGTCAAAAGTACCCGAAACCGCCGAGCTTATATGAAGAGAGTTATGAATGTGGACGAAGCGAAAGAAGTATGCAGAGATCGTGGCAAGTGGAAAGAGGTAGTCTCTGCCTACCCCTCCGGGAAAGAGGCGTGATTTTATGTATGTATGTATGTATGTATTTTAATGGATACTGGGTGTAAAGCGTGATGGATATGAAAAGATGCTTGGTGCGTTTGGTGACGAAAAAGTGAATGATTAATAGAAGAAGTGTATTAGAAATTTGTCTAGAGTGGGATCTTCTTGTGTCGAACTCAATGTTTCAACATAAAAAGATCCACACCTACACAAGAGTGGAAGGTATTTTAAAAAGTATGATAGACTTTGTGATTGTAGATGAAAGATTGAAGAACAAAGTGCTGGATACCCGTGCATATCGCGGTGCTGGCATTGACTCGGACCATTTACTGGTGATATCCCGGATAAGGGATATCTTCAATCGCTGGCGGCACAGGGTTAGGGAGCAAACCAGCGCTTTGGAAAGAGTGAAAGTAGAAAATTTGCAAGATATGGATGTAGGTAAGAAGTATATTAATAGACTGAAGGATGAATTTGAAGATTTAGATGAGATGAACGATATTGAAGATGGATGGAAGGAATTTAAAGAAAGAATTGTGAAAGTAGCTATTGAAGTGTGTGGTGTAAGTAGAAGAAGGAAAGGGAAAAATCACAAAAATGCGTGGATGAGTAAAGATGTGTAAGAACTTGTGCGATTAAAGAAGAAAGCATGGCTGGATTTGTTAGCAGCAAAAGCTAACTTAAGAATGCAAGAGGTTATAGATGAAGATGTGAATGAAGCACGTAAGGAATATAAAAAAAATGAAAGATTTGGTTAAGAAAGCTGTGATTAGAAAGAAAGAAGAATATAAAGAGGAATTTGATAAAAGGCTATCAGAAGACTTTCAGTCAAATCTGAAAGTATTCTGAAAATCCGTAAGGTCAGCCCGAGGAAAAACTATAACCAGAGAGCTGACTAGGATCAGATGCCAGGATGGTAGCGTTGTGAAAGGAGAAGAATGTGTGCTAAAGATATGGAAGGACTATATTGAGAGTTTATTTGAAAAAAAAGGAAGAAAATAAGAAAGAGTTCTGCTATAGCGAAGAAAAAGAGAATGAGATGGAAGGCGAAATTGAAATGTTCGAAATTGTGAAAGCATTTAAGAGTATGAAAGCGGGTAAGGCTGCTGGGTATGATAGAGTGTCGGTCGAGATGCTAAAAGCAGGAAAAGGCGTCGTAGCTAGACAGTTGTACTGCCTTTTCAATTTGTGTTGGAGAAGCGGCCGAGTACCAAAAGATTGGTGTAAGGCGGTTATCGTGCCACTTTACAAAGGAAAAGGGTCACAACTGGACTGCAAAAAATGTCATGGTATAAGCCTGCTTAGCGTCGTCGGCAAATTGTATGCTAAGGTATTGATTAATAGAGTCAGGAATGAAACTGATGACAAAATATGGGATGCTCAAGCGGGATTTCGAAAGGGAATGGGATGTAATGATCAGGTCTTTTCCTTGCGGTGCATAGCCAAAAAGTTTTTGGCCAAGAGTCAAAAAGTCTATTGCACATTCTTGGATTTGGAAAAGGCCTATGACAGAGTTGAGAGGATTGAATTGTGGTCAGCACTTCCTATGCATAGGGTGAGCAGTCTCTTAATACGAGCACTGAAATCCTTATATGAGGATTCGAGTGCTTGTGTCAGGATAAACGGAGCGCACACTGAGTGGTTTAAGATTGAGAAAGGCGTTAGGCAAGGATGTGTTGCGTCACCGTGGCTGTTCAACCTATTTATGGATAGTTGTTTGACAGATTTGAAAGAGTCTGAAAGTGGATTAAGGATGAATGAGTTACTCGTCAAATGTCTGCTCTATGCCGATGATCAGGTTATACTGGCGTCATCAGCGGAGGAGTTACAGGAGATGGTAAACTGTATGCATGAAGCTTTAAAAGAGAAAGGAATGAAAGTGAACGTAAGTTAAACTAAAACACTGGTTTTTGAAATGGAGATGATTTTGATTGGAGGAGAAAAAGTTGAGCAAGTGAAAGAGTTTGTATATCAAGGATCAAAGTTTACATCAGATGGCAAGTGTGATAGTGATATTGAAAGGAGAGTGAACGCGGGGAACATGGTGAATGGAGCTTTGCATGCCTTTATGAGCAGTCAGAAACTATCCAAAAAGGCTCGACTGGCTGTGAATAGGGGTGTGTTGGTCCCGACATTAATGTATGGGAGTGAAAGTTGGGTATGGCAAAAGAAGCACGTAAGCAGAATAAATGCAGTGGAAATGAGAGCGTTAAGGAGTATGTTGGGTGTGAAATTGAGTGACCGGATAAGGAACAGCGTGATAAGGGAATGTTGTGATGTGAAAGAAGATGTAGTTACAGGAATAGAAAAGGGTATGTTGAGATGGTTCGGTCATGTGGAGAGGATGAATGAAAACAGGTTGACTAAGCAGATATACATGGAGGGTGTGGAGGGAAAGGTCGGAGTGGGAAGACCTAGACGAACGTATCTTGATCAAATTAAGGACGTCCTGGTAAAGGGTCAGGTCAAAAGTACCCGAAACCGCCGAGCTTGCATGAAGAGAGTTATGAATGTGGATGAAGCGAAGGAAATATGCAGAGATCGTGGCAAGTGGAAAGAGGTAGTCTCTGCCTACCCCTCCGGGAAAGAGGCGTGATTTTATGTATGTATGTATGTTATCTTATCAAATAGTGAAATCTTTTAGACTAGAACTTTTTATGTTAAATTGTATCGCATTATTTGGTGTGTTTAATAAACAATAAACAAATATTATTCTGTTATAAAAAAAAATATGTTGTACTTAACTGTTATGTGTATCAAATAATAACCATATATCATTTTACATGAATTTAATCTTTATGTAACCTTAAAATTAAAATAAATCTTATTTTTTATTTTTATTTCTCCTTGGGAAGGAGATGTAGTGGAGCTAAGATTATGTATGAAACCTATTTATAAGACGAGGCTATTGAATAAATGTCAGTATTAACTCAACACTCGTTGTATCAATTAGCCACACTACACCCGAACCTCACACCAGGGAAAGGAACCGGCCAGCACAGACGCTGCCTCAAAGGAGATCGTGCGATATCCCCTTGCGGCTCTCGTCGCCATAAGCCTCTGTGGCCTCCGCAGAGAAGCGAGGTTTTGGCGAGAGACCGCATCTGCCCATACAGGGGCCCCGTAAAGTGCCATAGATCGCACGACCCCCATGTATAAGCGTCTGCAGGACACTTCTGGACCTCCCAGATTCGGCATGAGCCGAGTTAGCGCTCCGGCCGCCGTCGTCACACGCGGCACTAATTCCGCGAAGTGGGCGCCGAAGTTCCATCTTCCATCAAGAACGATGCCCAGGTAGCGCATCGGTTCGGGGGGCGTCGTGGTAGAATGCTCGCGATCCCACGGCGCCCCCAACAACGGCTGGTGCGGAAACGCCGTAGGAGGTTTTAGTGGGTAGTCTGGGCCGATTAGCGACCCGGGAGTCCCACACTCCAGGGGAGATCCCCTTCCCCTGGGTCGCCTGTAAATGGGTTTCCTCCTACGAGAACAAAAAAAAAAAAGGTAGCGCATCGATTGCTTGATGGCAATTGAAACACCTTCCTCCGAGGGCCATGGAAGCACAGCGCCTCGGATTTGTGGAGAGCCACCTCCAAAGCCAATCGATGGCGAGCGATGACGCTTCCCTATATGTGGCGCCGCGGGCGGTCACGAGTGTGTCGTCCGCGTAGCAGACGACCTCCACCCAGAGTAGAGTGACCGTCCGCAGCACCCAATCGTAACCGATGTTCCACAGGAGCGGTCCCAAGACAGAACCCTGTGGAACACCGCGCGTTATTGCACTCTTCGTCCAACCGTTTCGGTCAGGGAAGATTATCCATCTCTCTGAGAGATAGTCCTGAATAACCCGACGCAGGTAGGTCGGCACCTCATGGTATCGGAGTGCCTCCACAATGCAAGACCAGGGGAGGGAGTTAAAGGCGTTGGCGATGTCTAAAGACACCGCCACGACCACTTCATTTATTTTATTTATTTATTTATTTTATTAAAGAAACCAACAGCGTATACATTAAATATTAATACAGTATTAAACTTATGCTATTATAAGGCCAATGACAAGGTTTATCTTACTATTACTGTAATAAAGTCAATAGTTACTGATGAATAAAGTACTTATCGCTTAATCAAGACGCAAGTATGTTTTAAGTCTCTAATTTTAGGTGTGAATGAAAAAGTTAAATTTAACCGAATTAGAATGGCAATCTGTGGAATGAGTGGTTTGAAGTGTTTAGATTAACAAATACTCATAAAAATTTACTGGAGTGGAATCGAGTAAATAATCCATATATACTAATATTATAAAGAGATATTAAAAAATAAAAATACAGGTATACATGTGGGTTGTGAACGTTTTTTTTATATAAGTTATTCGTTATTTTTAGTTATTGCTAGCACTGGCAACTTTATTTTAGAATAAAAAATGACGTTAGATGTCAAAGAGTGTCAATAAGAAATTGAAGTTTGTAAGATGTAGAAGTCTATTATAGAAACCGAAATAAGTAATTTGTTTTACTTAATCTAACTGAGTAATCCCACAACTTTTTTGGGGGCTCGTCCGGGATCGTGCTCAATATTGGATTGAAGTGAAACAACACGACTGAAGACGAAAAATCAAGACGACTATTTAAGAAGGCAAGTCATCGACGGACATATTACAGACTGTTTTACCGACTGTTACTATCCGACGGTTCATGTGTAACCGCTGCGTGACGTCATTTCTGAATGCAGTTTTACCGACGCTGATGGAAAAAATATTGCCAGATACTACCAGATAACGTTATTTGTATTCGTTATTTATTAACGTTATGATAAGCTGATACAACGATTTATGATATTCAGAAATAACGTTAGCCCGATTTTATTATGAAGAAATAAAGACTTTAATTAATTTTCACATTGAAGACGAATATTATTGATATACTTTGTGATTGTAGATGAAAGATTGAAGAACAAAGTGCTGGATACCCGTGCATATCGCGGTGCTGGCATTGACTCGGACCATTTACTGGTGATATCCCGGATAAGGGGTATCTTCAATCGCTGGCGGCACAGGGTAAGGGAGCAAACCAGCGCTTTGGAAAGAGTAAAAGTGGAAAATTTGCAAGATATGGATGTAGGTAAGAAGTATATTAATAGACTGAAGGATGAATTTGAAGATTTAGATGAAATGAGCGATATTGAAGATGGATGGAAGGAACTTAAAGAAAGAATTGTGAAAGTAGCTGTTGAAGTGTGTGGTGTAAGTAGAAGAAGGAAAGGAAAAAATCACAAAAATGCGTGGATGAGTAAAGATGTGCAAGAACTTGTGCGATTAAAGAAGAAAGCATGGCTGGATTTGTTAGCAGCAAAAGCTAACTTAAGAATGCAAGAGGTTATAGATGAAGATGTGAATGAAGCACGTAAGGAATATAAGAAAATGAAAGATTTGGTTAAGAAAGCTGTGATTAGAAAGAAAGAAGAGTATAAAGAGGATTTTGATAAAAGGCTATCAGAAGACTTTCAGTCAAATCTGAAAGTATTCTGGAAATCCGTAAGGTCAGCCCGAGGAAATACTATAACCAGAGAGCTGACTAGGATCAGATGCCAGGATGGTAGCGTTGTGAAAGGAGAAGAATGTGTACTAAAGATATGGAAGGACTATTTTGAAAGTTTATTTGAAAAAAAGGAAGGAAATAAGAAAGATTTCTGCTATAGCGAAGAAAAAGAGAATGAGATGGAAGGCGAAATTGAAATGTTCGAAATTGTGGAAGCACTTAAGAGTATGAAAGCGGGAAAGGCTGCTGGGTGTGATAGAGTGTCGGTCGAGATGCTTAAAGCAGGAAAAGGCGTAGTAGCTAGTCAGTTGTACTGCCTTTTCAATTTGTGTTGGAGAAGCGGCCGAGTACCAAAAGATTGGTGTAAGGCTGTTATCGTGCCACTTTACAAAGGAAAAGGGTCACAGCTGGACTGCAAAAATTATCGTGGTATAAGCCTGCTTAGCGTCGTCGGCAAATTGTATGCTAAGGTATTGATTAATAGAGTCAGGAATGAAACTGATGACAAAATATGGGATGCTCAAGCGGGATTTCGAAAGGGAATGGGATGTACTGATCAGGTCTTTTCCTTGCGGTGCATAGCCGAAAAGTTTTTGGCCAAGAGTCAAAAAGTCTATTGCACATTCGTAGATCTGGAAAAGGCCTATGACAGAGTTGAGAGGAATGAATTGTGGTCAGCACTTTCTATGCATGGGGTGAGCAGTCTCTTAATACGAGCACTGAAATCCTTATATGAGGATTCGAGTGCTTGTGTCAGGATAAACGGAGCGCACACTGAGTGGTTTAAGATTGAGAAAGGCGTTAGGCAAGGATGTGTTGCGTCACCGTGGCTGTTCAACCTATTTATGGATAGCTGTTTGACAGATTTGCAAGAGTCTAAAAGTGGATTAAGGATGAATGAGTTACTCGTCAAATGTCTGCTCTATGCCGACGATCAGGTTATACTGGCGTCATCAGCGGAGGAGTTACTTTTTTATTTATTTATTTAAACTTCATGCACGTAAAATGTACAACAGGTGGACTTAATGCCACAAGGCATTCTCTGCCAGTCGAACCTTTGGACCAAACTGAGATGGAAGTACGGGTAGTGCGATAACGGTAAAAAAAAAAAATTATATAAATATAAATAATAATAGGTTACTTAATACACTTGCATATAATATATTACAAACATAAGTATGACTATATATATATAATATATACTCCATATAAAATAAACATACATATACTACATACATTGGATGATTGTGTAAAGTTTAAGGAAATCTACTGGTCAAAAAGAAGATCGTGGACTTGCTCCCTGAATGCAAATCTATTAGGCGCCTTCCGAATAGATTCAGGAAGAGAATTCCACAATCTGATGGCTTGCACTTGGAATGAATTCGACATGAATCCCAGGCGGTGAGCAGGAGTGGCCAGAAGAAGGTTTTCAGAAGAGCGAAGAGATCGAGCGTGTGTAGCGCTTAAAAGTGGGAACTTCGATTTAAGATAATCTGGAGCACAAGGGTCGTTGAGAATTGTATACAGCATGGATAGGATTCTAGCTTTGCGACGAAGAGGAATAGGCAGCCAACCAAGCTGAGAACGAAAGGAGGAGACATGGTCATATTTTCGTAAACCAAATATGAAACGAATGCAATTGTTGGCTAGTCTATCCAGCTTTAAGACAAGTTGCTGGTTCAAGTCACAGTAACATACATCTGCATAGTCAATTAAAGATAGGATAAGAGATTGACAGAGTAATTTTTTGGTGTTCTGAGGGAGGAAATTTTTAAATCTGTAAAGAGAACGAAGCGTACCAGTTACTTTGCGACTTACTTCGGTAACTTGATTTACCCAGCTGAAAGTGGGGTCAATATGCAACCCAAGATCTTTGACGCTAGGGCAGAAAGGAATATTATTATGACCAAATTTAATAGGAGACACAGTTTCACAATTTAACTTGCTAAGTTGCCCAGAACTACCCACAATGATAGCCTGACACTTTTTCGGGTTCACAAAGATACCAAACTCTTTCGACCACTCAGCAATGTGATACAGATCATTATTTAACAGCGCTACAGCTGAGTTAATATCGTTAGCATCGCATGAATGGTAAAGTTGAAGATCGTCAGCATATAGATGGTAAGAAGTGGAAAGTCGAGTTGTAAGGGAATCAATGAAAATAGAGAAGAGTAGTGGAGACAGGATTCCACCCTGAGGGACACCAGAAGACAGATCTCGCCACGGAGAAAGGGTCTGGTCGAGGCGGACAGCTTGTTGTCGACCGCGGAGATAGGATGACAGCCAATCTAGGACGGTCGTGGAGAGATTATAGAGTGACATAAGCGCTAGCAGGACCTCGTAGTCAACTGTGTTGAATGCGTTGGAGAAATCAATAAGGACAAGCACAGTTATCTTACCGTGGTCCATACCAACTCTAATGTCCTCAGTAACCTTGAGCAGGGCAGTACTGGTGCTATGACCAAGGCGGAATCCAGACTGAAAATGGCTAAGCAGGCTGTTGGACATGACGAGGGAAGATAATTGGGATAGAGCAAGTATTTCTAGAACTTTTGAAAAATAAGGCAAAATAGAAATGGGCCGAAGGTCGCTTAATGAAGTGGGGTTGGTGATTTTTGGCAAGGGCAGCACAAAAGCTTTACGCCACAAGGAAGGGAATGCTCCCGTACTTAGCGAAAAGTTTATTATATGGGTAAGAACAGGGAGAATGAAATCAAGAAGGAGCAAAACCATTTGATGACTAATAGCATCATGACCAACAGCCTTAGATTTAATGGAAAGTAACGCTTTGCGCACATCGTCAGAAGATACCAAAGAGAAAGAAAAAGACTCGGAAAGAAGGAGTGGCATAGAAGTAATATTAGAAATGGTTTGTGTTCTAGTAGTATCATCAAGGCAGGAGGCAGACGAAAAGTGAGTATTGATATCATCAGAGGAGAAAGGAAGGTTAAGAGCCTTGGATACACTTTTACCAAACCCAAGACTTTTGAGAAACTTCCAGGTGTCGGCCGCGGATAAATTGGATATATGGTCATGAAAGTAATGACGTTTAGCAGATCTTACCATCTGGTTGCAACGATTTCTTGCCTCTTTGTAGAAAGTCCAGTTAATCTCTGAGCGATCGCGCTTAAACTTGCTGAATGCTTTATTGCGCTTTCTCATAGCCATTCGAACTCCCAGAGTGATCCATGGACATGGTGGTCTTTTAAGTTTAACCATACGAAGTGGGGCATGACGATCAAAGAGTGTAACAATGGTCTCATTCAATAGGCTTACCTTCTCATTTATGGAGTCGGCTGCCACGATCGTGCTCCAGTCAGTGCCAGCGGCGTCTACACAGAGGGCTTCCTTGTTGAGTCTAGCATAATTGCGCATCAACACAGCAGCAGGCTTGTGTTTCCTAGTATGAATGTTGTATGACGCATAGATAAGGTCATGACGTGAGAACTCAGGGGCCGGATATTGACCGTGTAGAAGGACATCAGAGATTGAAGATGTTAAAATAAGGTCAAGCCAAGTGTCATCAGTATGTAGATTCTGATGCGTAGCCTTAAGGTGGAGAACAGAAAGGTTGAACGAATTAGAGAGTTGAAGAAACTTCGAAGAGAGGGAGTCGTCTAACATGTTATGATTAAAATCGCCGAGCAATAAGAAATGAGAGTGAAAAGCAACAAAAGGCTCCAAGGCTGATTCGAAACAAGAATAGAGATTAGAACGAGAAACATTGGGGGCGGAGTAAAAAACCCCAAGAAACAATTTTACCCGATTTACTTCCACTTCTAAAAAGAGGTACTCCGGGGATGCAGTGTGCGAATAAGTGGATTTGCTCAGTAACTTATACGGAAAATGGCTACGTAAGTATATGGCCACACCACCGCCTCGACCAATACCTCGATCATTCCTTATGATTATAAATCCTGGAACTGTAAAAAAAGATGAGTTCAAACTAGAGTTAAGCCAAGTTTCAGAGATCAGAATTGCATCAAGGTGTTCAACGGAAGCAAGATCCAGAAGACTTGAATAATGTGCTGGTACACTCTGTGCATTTATATGGCATACATTAAAATACTTTTTGACAGGTAACAGGTCATTATTTAAAAGAGTGTGAAGTGAATCACTGTCGTGAAATGTGGAGTCATTATCACTACAAGCAGTATGAAAAGAATCATCCATAATAACGTTATAATAATATAAATATTAATAAATAAATATATATATATATATATAAATATATATGTAAATCTAATTTAATTTAAAAATAAATAAAAGCCAAATTCAGCATTGGTCTGCCGGCTTACACAAAAATTACGTCACGTCAACAGTTTAAAAAATCAATATTACCAAAATGTCAATGTCATTCACAAATGACACTGACAGCCCGTGACAGTTAACGTACAAAACAAAGTAGGTAGGTAGCTATGGCGAAAAATGTAAACAAACTTGGCTTTTTTTTTTTTTTTCTTTTTTTTTTTTGGGCGGTAGCTGTCAAAAAGTTAACACATATTTAAAATTTGCTCCAGTAATTTAATTCATAAATAATATAATTTTTAATAATTAATACAATTTCTCAACTTTATGCTATAATTTATTTACAAAGTTAACTTGCCAGGCTATTTTCAAAAGCACTTTTCACCTTGGACACTAATTTTCTACACCACCATGGACACTCTTTCCATCCTGTGCAAGGACATGAGCGAGCTGAAGAATATGTTTGCATCTAAGATGTCTTCATTTGAGGAGGCTCTCGGAAGTCAGAGCTCCCAGGATCACAATGCAGTCCTAGCTAGTGAGTACCACTCATTTAAAAGTCTCATATGGAAAGCCGTTTCTAAACTTAGCCAGCAGTTGGAATTGATACTTTCGGTGCTTGATGGCTTTGAAATGCGATCACGATCAAATATTTTGTTATTGCATGGTCTTGGAGAAAGCAAGGATGAAGATGTTAGTGCGGACCTCCAGAGGATTTGTCGTGAAAAGTTAAAAGTTGATGTAAATTCAAATTCCTTTGATGCTTGTTGGCGTATGGGCAAAATCCCCAAGACTGGTAAGCCTCGACCAGTTCTAATCCGCTGTGCAAATTCTTCTACTCGGCTGGCAATCTGGACTGCAAAGAAACTATTGAAGGGAAGTGGCTTGACGGTTTCTGAATTTCTCACGGCAACCCGACATGCAGTATTCGTGGAGGCGCGTAAGGCTTTGGGCGTGAATGGCTGTTGGACGAGTGACGGGAAGATTGTTGTTGTGACCGCCAAGAATGCAAGAAAGAAAATTACTACAATGGCGGAGCTGCATGCTATCACTGATGAGCTTGCTGCGGCTAACAGTAATGAGCCAGTGCGAGGCACACAACCCTCTTCCAGTGCCGTACCGCCAAATAATAAATCTCGTCCTATTAGTGCTCGTTTACAAGCGAAATCAACGAAAAAATAACGCTGGGCTTGACCGATGATTTCGTGCACTTCCATTTGTTCCCTTTTATTTCAAAAATATATATCTACCTTGTTTTTTGTTTTAATAGTTTTTGTTTATTTTCAGGGTAGATAATTTGTAGCTTATTCAGTTCAATCAGTTTATGACATGATCCTTCAATGACAATTAATGTCATTGACAACTGTCAATTTTTTTTTTTAAGTTCGTGAGTCTTTTTAATTGTTAAATAGCATAAAGAGCCCACATATATGGTAGGCTTACTCTTATTGTTTAAAATTAATAATTATGTCTGGCAAGATAATTGTACCATTATTGTTATATTTTAGGAATTTTAATTAGTTTTATATACCTTAAATTTATTTTTATTATTTAGGATATTTTATTTATTTATTATTACACTCTATGGCTGATGTATTCGGTAACAGTTCTGGAGATGATTATTTTTCTCTTTCCTCTTCCTCGGACAGCCTCCTCAGTGCTGACGATTTTGAGCGATCTTGAGGCGATAATTTGAACGCTACTTTTTCTTCTTTCTCCAAGAACTTTAATGTTGTACACATAAATGCACAAAGCGTACCTGAACATTACTCCGACTTATTGTCGATATTTTCTAATTCTTCCGTTCACGCAATTCTCATTTCGGAAAGCTTTCTGAAACCTTCTCTTCCTTCAACTATGTATCCCCTTCCGGGATTTAAACTATTTAGAAATGATCGAATTTACGAAACCGTCACTAATGGTGTCACTAAAATGGTAAGATGTGGTGGAGTCGCTATTTATTTACGAGGTGATATACCATGCCAAATTTTATCTCAATCTCCTTCTGCATATGAAAACCCTGAACACCTTTTTCTAGAAATTTCTCTTTCTCATACTAAAATTCTTCTTGGTGTATATTATAGCCCTTCTCTTCACATAAATTACTTTTCCTCTTTTGAGCTTCTTTTGTCGGATTATCGTAGTCGTTTCGAACACATTATTATAATGGGGGATTTTAATACTTGTCTTATTAAAAATGATTCAAGATCAAGATCTCTTCTTTCTCTTCTTCATTCTTTAAATTTACACTGCCTTCCTCTTAGCGCTACACATTTTCCACATAATGGTCCGCCATCTTTTCTTGATCTTATTATCACTTCTTCCCCGGATCTTGTGTCAGTTCATGGCCAATTTAATGCAGTGTGTTTTTCTGCTCATGACCTTCTTTATGCGTCTTTTAAGTTGCGTTCTCCTAAGCGTAGACACAAAGTTATTTTCCGTCGTGATTTCACGGCAATTAATGAACAGTTATTTTTAACTGATTTTAATAATGCGGACTGGAGCACTGTTTTAATGGCTCCAGACGTAGATTCAAAGGTCTCTAAATTCAACGAAATACATTCAGTCAGAAAAGTATCGGGAATGGATTATTTATTTATGGTTCCAAATTCAAATTTTTGTATTTTTTGTTGTTGTTAGATTGGCACAACTGTTTTCCATTTTGGCGCGGAGTTTGAGTTGCATCTGTTGTTTACATTAAATACAGTGCTATTTTTAGTTATATCATATCTAGTGTGTATTGCTAATTTCATAATGGATAAAAACATCGAACAAAGAGTTTGTCTTAAATTTTGCATTGCCAATGGAATATCGTGTTCGGAGTCACTGAAAATGTTACAGAAGGCTTACGGTGAATCGACTTTATCAAAAACTCGTGCTTATGAGTGGTACAAAGCGTTCAAAAGCGGTCGAGATGTGATGGAAGATTTGCCTCGCTCTGGTAGGCCATCAACGTCTGCAACTGAAGTTAACATCGCAAAAGTGAAGGAAATAGTGACTGAAAATCCTCATTCAACTTTGAGAGAGATAGCCACCGAACTTTCTGTATCTCACGAGTCGATCCGTACCATTTTAACTAATAATTTGGGTATGAAACATGTTGCCGCTCGGCTAGTCCCAAAAGACCTGAATTTTTTTCAAAAACTCAATCGCATGAGAGTCGCTGAGGACATGCTAGAACGAGTCAATTCCGACCCAACATTCATGAAACGCATTGTTACTGGTGACGAGACGTGGGTTTACGAGTTTGACATGCAAACTAGTCAACAAGCTTCGGAGTGGCGCCTTCCAACTGAACCGAAACCGAAAAAACCACGCCAAAGTCGTTCAAAAGTCAAAGTCATGTTGACTGTTTTCTTTGACTATCGCGGTGTTGTGCACTCAGAATTCTTGCCGGAAGGTCAAACGGTAAATAAGGAATATTATTTGAGTGTTATGCGGCGTTTAAGAGAGCAAATCCGACGAAAAGGGCCAGATTTGTGGAAAGAAAATTCTTGGATTTTGCACCATGATAATGCACCTTCGCACAAGGCCATCATTGTGAACGAATTTTTAACCAAACACTCAACAAATACCATCGAGCAACCACCATATTCACCAGATATGGCTCCAGCCGACTTTTTTCTTTTTCCTAAACTCAAATTACCACTTCGTGGCACCCGTTTTCAATCGGTAGAAGACATAAAAGAGAATTCGCGGCGAGAACTGACCTCAATTCCGGAAACAGCGTTTAAAAAATGTTTTGATGATTGGATTATTCGTTGGCGTAAGTGTATCGTTTCTAAAGGAGCATATTTTGAAGGTGATAAAATAAATTTGGATGAATAACAAACAGTTTGTGTATTATTGATCTTTTCCTGCTACTTTCTTGACAGAGTAGTATTATTATCACTTTTCGATAAACATGCTCCTCTTCATCCTGTTCGCATTAAACATAACCCTGCTCCTTGGCTCACACCCGAAATCAGGAAGTGCATGGCCAGAAGAGATAAAGCTAAACTAAAATTACGTCAGTGCCCATCTGCTGAGAACCATTCTACTTATGTTTTTCTTCGCAACGTTTGCAATAAAAAATGTAGGGATGCTAAGCGCAAATATATTCATACTAATGTGGAAAACTGTCCCCCTGGTAAATTGTGGAAGTTTTTGAAGGGTTTGGGTTTTGGTAAGCAGGGGCCTGAGGAGAGTTTTGATATGGACGTAAATGAATTAAATAGGCACTTTTGTTCTTCTTCTAAGAATTGTTCGTCATTTACGAAACAGGCAACGCTTGCTAGTCTGGCTGTTCAACCTTCTTGTGATTTCCCCTCTTTCTGTATAAGTGAGATTACCACTGACGATGCAATAAAATTAATTAAGTCCATTAATTCAAGGGCAGTAGGTGATGACGCTATATCCCTTGATATGATTAAACCGATAGCGGAATTGATTGCCCCTTATATTGTAAACATCTTAAACTGTTCCATATCGTCGGGCATCTTTCCCACTAATTGGAAACTCGCTCACATAATTCCTCTTCCTAAAAGAAATTCGCCTTCATGTCCTTCTCATTTGCGTCCTATTTCAATTCTGTCTGTGCTGTCAAAAATCTTAGAATATCATGTCCATCAACAATTAAGTGCACACTTATCACGCTATAATATTTTAAGTTCTTTTCAATCAGGTTTTAAATGTGGCCATAGTACTACGACAGCTCTTGTAAAAATTACGGATGACATCCGTTTTAATATTGAAAATAAAAAGCTTACCGTACTTGTTCTTCTTGATTTCACAAGTGCTTTTAATACTGTCGATTTCGATATTTTGGTTGAAATTTTACGTACTTTAAAATTTTCCTCAAATGCCCTCTGTTGGTTTTCATCTTACCTTACTGGTCGTAAACAACGTATAAAATTGAATGATTGCTTCTCAGATTGGTGTGATCTAGTAGCTGGTGTTCCGCAGGGTGGCATTCTTTCTCCGGTTCTGTTCTCAATATTCGTTGATGGTATTACTGCGTCTCTTTCCTCTAATTTTCATCTTTATGCCGATGACTTACAGATCTATGCGTCTGCTAGTTTGGATGATATTAATGATGCTTTTAGTACCATTAATTCGGATTTGGAGAGGATTGCAGATTGGTCAAGCCGTTTTGGTCTTTTAGTTAATGCTGCCAAGTCACAGGCCATTGTTATTGGTAGTCCGCATTATATTTCGAAATTGGAAAATGTGATGGTTCCTAGCTTAGTTCTGAACAACAATATTATTCCTTTATCTCCCAAAGTGACTAATCTGGGTATCATCATTGACCAGACTCTCTCGTGGATTCCCTATGTCAATGAAATCAGCCGTAAGATGTATGTGTCGTTACATTCACTTCGCCGAATGCAAAAATTTTTACCCGTCGTCACTAAAACTGTGCTTGTTCAGTCGCTTCTCTTTCCCTCTTCTAGATTATTCCGATGTTGCTTGTTTGAACATTACTGAGGAATTGCTTGATAAGTTAGAGCGTTTACAAAACCAGGGCATTCGCTTTGTTTTCGGTCTTCGCAAGTTCGATCATGTTTCTGAGTTTCGTCGCCAATTGAATTGGCTCCCAATTCGCCTTAGACGTAATGTTCACACACTATCTCTCTTGTTTAATGTCCTTTTTAATCCTACTTTCCCCCACTATCTTCATGATAATTTCTCGTTCCGTGAGACGGATAGTCGTTTGCGGTCTCATAACGATCCCAAATTACTTATTCCTCCTTATTCCTCTCGAACCTATGGTTTATCTTTTAGTGTACGTTCTGCTCAGCTTTGGAATGATCTTCCCCAAGATACGAGATCAGCCCTTAACCTTAGTTCTTTTAAAACACTAATCAAAAGACTGTATTCTGATGCATCTAACATTTGAGTGTACTTATATTTATGTAAGTTTATATATATTTTATTTATGTATGTTTATCATTAATTAGTTTGTAATTAATTGATTGTTGTAACGCATCTTCAATGCTTTTAATCTGCGCTGCCTCTTTGACTATGGATTTTCCTTTTTATTTTGGTTGACTGGAAGAAATCCCGATTGGGATAAGTCCGCCATTGTACATATTCTTTTATATTCAATAACTGTTCTGATTTTGTTATATTTATTTTTATGTGCAATAAAGAGTTTACAAACAAACAAACAAACAAACAAACTATACAACACTGAATAAACAACTACCTACACGAAATAGTAATATTTACCAAAAAGAGAAAAAATAATTGAATAAGTACGTAATTAGAGCAATTTACTACTTAAGTTTGGTAGCCGCTCGTTTCGCTCGCTGCTGTCTGTCACCAGACCCAGGTACAACTTCGCACGTCTTGGGGGGATGTTGGCGATGTTGTTTTAAAACCACCCCAGTCCCAGATGAGGAAGCAACAGGTGCAGTTTCCGCAAATGCATTTCCGGCCTGATCTAGATCCTCCAGTGCATTTATGCTGATGGGCTTCCCCGAGGGTGGTTTAACAAAAATGGAACCATCGAATGTCCAGCATTTGGTCATGCCGAATCGCCTACGAGCCTCGGTGAACAGAGCCTGCCGACGACGGGTGAGGAACTCGGAAACTACTGTCGTCGTTCCTTTGAGGACTGTCTTCTTACGCCATACAGTGTTCTTTATGGTAGGACAAACAAAACGCACAAGAATTGGCCTGGGACGGCTATTGTTCTTTGATCCCATTCTATGACACGCTTCAAAAGAACTAGACGAGATCCCCTCCATATGAAACCTTTCGCCTAGGATGGCGGAGATTACTGCAAAAGCATCTTCATTTGCGCCATTTTCAGCTTCCTTGATGCCTCCAAAAAGTAAACATCTTCTCCGATGCCTCATCTCAATATTGTCTACGGATCTGACTAACTCCTCAAGCTGTTGTTGGAGAAGCTGCATGATATCACGGACATCACTCTTAAACTTACTGTAGTCTTCCCAGAGCTTGTTGAGTGATGCTGGCTCCTTTGACAGGAGATGGTAAACTGTATGCATGAAGCTTTAAAAGAGAAAGGAATGAAAGTGAACGTAAGTAAAACTAAAACACTGGTTTTTGAAATGGAGAAAGAAATGACAGCATGTAATATTTTGATTGGAGGAGAAAAAGTGGAGCAAGTGAAAGAGTTTGTATATCTAGGATCAAAGTTTACATCAGATGGCAAGTATGATAGTGATATTGAAAGGAGAGTGAACGCGGGGAACATGGTGAATGGAGCTTTGCATGCCTTTATGAGCAGTCAGAAACTATCCAAAAAGGCTCGACTGGCTGTGCACAGGGGCGTGTTGGTCCCGACATTAATGTATGGGAGTGAAAGTTGGGTATGGCAAAAGAAGCATGAATGCAGAATAAATGCAGTGGAAATGAGAGCGTTAAGGAGTATGATGGGTGTGAAATTGAGTGACAGGATAAGGAACAGCGTGATAAGGGAATGTTGTGATGTGAAAGAAGATGTAGTTACAGGAATAGAAAAGGGTATGTTAAGATGGTTCGGTCATGTGGAGAGGATGAATGAAAGCAGGTTGACTAAGCAGATATACAAGGAGAGTGTGGAGGGAAAGGTCGGAGTGGGAAGACCTAGACGAACGTATCTTGATCAAATTAAGGACGTCCTGGTAAAGGGTCAGGTCAAAAGTACCCGAAACCGCCGAGCTTGTATGAAGAGAGTTATGAATGTGGACGAAAGAAGTATGCAGAGATCGTGGCAAGTGGAAAGAGGTAGTCTCTGCCTACCCCTCCGGGAAAGAGGCGTGATTTTATGTATGTATGTGTGGGATAACAATGGACTGTATTTAATAAAGGAGATAAATTAGAGTAGGTAGGTATGTAACGTGGTTGCCCGGGTTGGACAAATCCCCAATGAAATTTGAGTACGACTCACCTTTCCTCTGCACGGCAGATTTCCCAGTTCCTCACGGAGGCCTCCGGGTAATTGAAGATATACCACACACACAACTCTGTCCAAAATCACTTAAAACAAAATTTATTAAAAGTTTCGATGGTGATTGCGAGCGCGCTTGAAGCAGACTACTCTAGCGCCACTTTTTCTCTCGGTGGCTAAAACTGGTACTTTCTACCACACATTAGTCCGGTGGCGCCCTCAACATTCAAAAAGGAAGTATCCAACCACAGATTAAATACGAAACATACCCCCTACCGAAACCATAGTTATGGTTTCTAATAATTAAGAAAGTATACTTTAAAGAGATAATAAGTCATGAAAATTGACAAAGGTATATATAACAATATATTAAAAAAATTATAATAATAATAATTAAAAAACTAAGATTTACTTAGATATTTAAAGTTTAAGAAACTAATTGGTATAGGGTAATGGACTAAGTTTATTGACTGGTCTTTGCAGAACACTCTTTTCAGTGCGCAAGGTAACACAACGGACAACACCGTCAGGACCGGGATGTAATTTTTCTATTTTCCCTAATGGCCATTTACATGAAGGGGCATTATCGGTTTTAACCAGAACTAAATCTCCAACATTTAGGTTGGTGGATGAATTAAACCATTTTGCTCTTTGTTGAAGTGTATTTAAATATTCGTGACTCCAGCGTTTCCAGAAAATTTGAGAGCACTTTTGTACATACTGCCATCGTGACAGTCTATTTTCGGGCACTTCTTGGAAATTATACTCTGGTAAGGAGGTTAAACTTCTGCCGATTAGGAAGTGTCCGGCAGTCAAGACGTTAAATTCATTAGGGTTGTCACTAGCTGGCAGTGGACACAACGGGCGCGAATTTAAAACTGCTTCAACTTTACAAAATACAGTAGTAAGTTCCTCAAACGTTAAGGACTTTTCACCTACGCTACGTAATAAATGATATTTAGCTGACTTTATGCCAGCTTCCCAGAGTCCACCCATGTTAGGAGCACTTGGAACATTAAACCTCCACACTAATTGTCTTTTGGCGCAGCCATCAGTGATGTCATTCTCGTTATCACGCAAAAACTTTTGAATTTCGTTCAAATGCTTACTCGATGCTATAAAATTGGTACCACAGTCTGAATAAAGTGCCGAGCAAAGACCCCGACGAGCAACAAAGCGATCTAAACAAGCGAGAAAACATTCGGCAGACAAAGAAGATAACACCTCTAGATGTACTGCTTTTGTGGAAAAACAGATGAATAATGCTAAATAAGCTTTAGAAACTTTAGCATGACGATATAAACTAGTTTTGATTAAGAATGGACCACCGAGATCTACTCCAACGTGAGCAAATACTTTGTGGGGTAACAACCTGGTAGGTGGTAGCGGTGCCATCTCAGGTTGTAACAAAGACGGTTTGCATTTAAAGCAAATTTTACATTTGGATAAAACGGATCTTATTACGCTACGAGCGGATGGAATCCAGTAATTTTCATTAATAATGTTTTGTAAGGTACGTGGACCTACATGTAAATATTTTTTATGTAAATATTCTATTAATAATCTAGTAAATTGACTATCCTTCGGTAACAGACGTGGATGTTTAGCATTATATGGAAGTTCAGAATAACCTATACGACCCCCTACCCTGAGAAAGCCGGAGGTATCAATAAATGGCGATAATTTTCGAAGCGAAGCTACATGTTTATTATTCTTTAATAACTGTAATTCAGATTCATAATATGCACTCTGAACTAAACGAATTAACCTGTCCAGTGCTTCATTTAATTCAACTGTCGATAAAGTTGTGGATATTTTATCCTTATTTTTTAATCTTAAAATCCAAGCACACGATCTTTGTAATTTAGTGAAAGATGAAAACAGACTAAACATTCGTATACAAAAATCTTGTTTAGTTTCTTGACACAAGCTATTATTTGAAAATAAATTTACTAATTTCACTTCTGGTAGTTTGCTATTATTTTCGATAACGAAGGTACAAATGGGCCAATCCTTATAATCCTTTTTCATCCAATCTGACCCGTATAACCATTTCTGAGTGCAACTGATAAGTTGCGACGGAGATGCTCCGCGGGAACAAAGATCTGCTAGATTATCTTCACTGCAGACATGACGCCAATAATGAGGAGGTAAAACTTCTATTATCTGTGTCACACGGTGACAAACAAAAGTTTTCAATTTATATGGTTCCGTTTGTAACCACGACAACACGATTGTTGAATCTGATAAAGCAGTAATTTTGTTTATTTTAACTCTTGTAAAAATATCACAGACAGATTTTATTAATTTACTCAACAAAACAGCGCCCATTAATTCTAATCGCGGAATTGTTATGGGTTTTATGGGAGCGACTTTAGATTTGGCGGTAACTAAGCGAACTTTAACATTATTGTCACAATCGCGACTGATGACGTAAACGCAGGCAGCGTAGCCACTAGACGACGCGTCACAAAAGCCAACTAAGTCACAGTCCGATTGTCCCGGTAATAACATATGACGTTCAATGCGTAACTCCGCCAATATCGGAAGTTCTGAAATATAACATTGCCAAGTTGTACTAATATTATCTGGCAACTTTTCATCCCAACCAATACCTAATTTCCAAAGATCCCGCTTAATAAATGTTACAGAACCTTCCCTATTCTCTTCAGGAACTCTCAACAGTAAATCCTTACAGTTACTCATCCACTTTTTTAAAGTAAAATTTGCGCTTTCAAAAATACCTATTAGTTGGTCTTGAACTAAACACGCTTTATCATAAGACTCACAAGAATACAAAATGTCGTCCATGTATACACATTCACGTAAAACTTGAGCAGCGAGTGGAAAACGTTTCCCTTCATCTTCAGCCAATTGGTGCAGTGTGCGGATCGCCAAAAAGGGTGAACAGCTAAGTCCGTATGTAACCGTTTTTAATTCATATAAGTTTATGGGATCGTTAGGCGAATACCGGTACAAAATATGTTGATAACATCTATCTTCCTTTCTTAATAATATAGCTCGGTACATTTTGCAAACATCACTCACTAAACAATATTCAAAAAAACGGAATTTTAATATGATAGCAGTAATGTCAGGATACAACTTCGGACCAATCAATAAATTATCGTTTAACGAAACGTTGTTGCTACTTTTTGCCGATCCATCGAACACGACACGTAATGGAGTTGACGCGCTACTTGGACGTAAAATACTATGATGTGGAATAATATATTTGCTAGGAATATCGCCCTGATAACGTTCCATGTGGTCAAGTTTTTCATATTCACGCATAAATTCGTTATATTTCTGATGTAACTCGGGAGTACGCGCAAGTTTACGCTCGGTATACAATAACCTACGTTCGGCCGCGGCGCGGGAATCACCCAGTGGCGCGGGGTCGGTTACGAACGGTAGTGGTACGACATACTGCCCGTTCGATTCTCGAAAATGATTATTAACAAAAATATTCTCAGCAAGTTGGTCCATAGAACTAACGACAGGTGTGCACGGCACTTCCTCCAGTTCCCAAAACTTATGCAATATTTTATCTAATGAACATTCCTCATTATGCGAGACAGATAAATGAAAATTTTGGGAATTATTCTCTCTGTGTGGGAATAATTTACCACTTACAACACAACCAAAAACAGTCTCAATTACGCTTGGAATGTTTGAATTAATCAATATCGGCTTACCCGTGATAAGATCTGGCACAATGTCATTACCCAATAAAATATCAATTCGCGATTTTTTGTAGAAAAATGTGTCTGCTAGTTGATAAGAATTATATTCATTAATTACATGTTTAGGAAAATTGACATTAGGCATATCAGATGAGACCTTGGATACTACGATTAAGTTGACGTTAAATGTAGGACCGTCTGAATGTTTTGGTTTTATTGTGCATGAAATCATCCCTTGATTTTTCACTATGTTCCCGCCTAAACCATTAATAGTAAATGGGCATTTTTTACGCGGCAAACCTAACCTCTGAGCGCACTCTGTAGTGATGAATGAACTTTGAGCTCCGGAATCTAAGACTGCACGGCAGTTTTGATATTGCCCATCAATATCAGTGATGTGCGTAAGTGTAGTTCCTAAGACTACCCCGTATTTATTTTCATCTACACAATGTAGTGCGTGATGAATCGTTCGGTCACTCACGGAGTGAGAAGAAACTAGCGCTTGCTGTGTGTGTGACGGAGACGGTTGCGCGGACGAAGTACTTGGCGGCACGGCCGCTGCGATTGTACGTTCCGCTTTACCTGTATCTTGATGCAATAAATAATGATGCGACAAAGCACACACTCCGCAAGTGATTGTACTTTTGCACAAATTAGACTCATGATCGGGTTTGAGACAATTAGTGCAGAGCTTCAATGAACGGACACGGTCCTTGCGATCATCGACGGACAATTTACGAAATTGGTCACATCGATATATCATATGACTTTGATTACAATGTGGACAAGTCATGTTTATATTAGAGTTATTATTATTACGATTGTTACGATTTTGAACTCGTGAAGTCGTAAGTACTGACCTTGAAGACGATGTCTTATTTACATAATGACTACTTTTATGCATATTGGTAGGTTTAGGTATTACAGAGGTGCTAGAAAGTGTATGTTCTAGAACTTTTACTTGTTTGTTTACGAAATCAATAAGTTCGGAGAATGTAGGTAAAGAATGTTGATCCCTACTTTCCTCAAATAATTTTCTTGTATGAGGGTCTAGTCTTTGTAATGCTAAATGACAAATTAAAAAATCATTCAAGTTTTTTATATTTAACGCTTGAATAGCCTTTAATGAATGGTCAAAAGTTTCAATAAATAATGTGAGATTAGCCGTCGTGTCTTTAGTGAGCGGCGTAAAGTTAAGCATTTTATCAAAGTACCTACACGCCAGAGTTCTGTTATCGTGATATTTGTCGATTAAACTTTGCCAAACTACCGCGTAATTAGCAGATGTAATAGGTAGTTGTTTAACTATATTTAAAGCTGAACCTTTAACGCATGACAGTAAATAATGAAATTTATCGATATCAGTAAAGTTTCGGTTATGAACTAATGATACAAACGTGTCATAAAAGGTTGTCCAATTTTCAATTTGACCGTCAAATTGAAATAATTGTATCTTAGGTAATGCTGGGACCACTAAATCCTTTTTTACTGAATAATCTACTGGAGATTTATCTGTCTTGTATTTATTTACGATTAACTGACACGCATTGTACATCTCGTCGAAAGTTTCGAGTTCACGATTATTTAATTTTGCCTTCGGTTGTTTTTGTAATTCTAGTTCGTATAAATCAAAAATGGCCGTTTCAAATCGCCTCCGAACACTTTCCATATCGGAGAATTGGACCAAAAATGAAGGCAATCGATCTAAGTTACTCTCAATCTTTCCAGACATATCATATATACGTTGCATTTTAATGAAAAGATATTCTTTTTTTGCTAACAATGTATTTATTTTAATTTGCAAAGTTTCGCTTTCCGCCATGTTGATAACACTTGCCGGCTTGCCGGCAAATTACGTATGTACACTTAGTCCACAAAAAGCAAAAGTATGTCTCAAAATAAGATTAATCTTGGCTCGAAGAACCAGAAATGTGGGATAACAATGGACTGTATTTAATAAAGGAGATAAATTAGAGTAGGTAGGTATGTAACGTGGTTGCCCGGGTTGGACAAATCCCCAATGAAATTTGAGTACGACTCACCTTTCCTCTGCACGGCAGATTTCCCAGTTCCTCACGGAGGCCTCCGGGTAATTGAAGATATACCACACACACAACTCTGTCCAAAATCACTTAAAACAAAATTTATTAAAAGTTTCGATGGTGATTGCGAGCGCGCTTGAAGCAGACTACTCTAGCGCCACTTTTTCTCTCGGTGGCTAAAACTGGTACTTTCTACCACACATTAGTCCGGTGGCGCCCTCAACATTCAAAAAGGAAGTATCCAACCACAGATTAAATACGAAACAGTATGTATGTATGTATGTGCAAAGAAAATATCTTATTGTACGGCACAAAGACGACTTTCATTTAAGACGAATAAGATTGCAACTAAGATGCCGCCGAAGTAAAATACCCAAGACTCAGATGTAGAAGACGTTGAAGATGTTGAGGTACAGATATCATTCAGAGACTTGGAAAAGTCTATGAATACTTTCACTGGAGATGATACTTACCCGGTTAACGAATTTATTGAAGAATTTGAAGATGTTGCAGATTTGATGAAATGGACTAACGTCGAAAAATTAATTTACGCGAAAAGGCTTTTAAGAGGTACAGCTAAATTATTTCTACGTTCAATGGGAAGAATTAAAGATTACTCTACACCAACCTTTTTTATTCTGATATTTTTCCCCATGAAAATGTTGTGAATTCGACATTTTCTTTAACAGATGCGCATGCCCAGACACGACGCTGGACGGGATGCCCCAAGGCCGCCCGGGGAGGGAGTGCCGCGCCTGCTCCCCCTCCCACTGCAGCGAGAGGAGGGAGTGTCGGTACACCAACAACCAGCCGTATTGCAGGTATATATATGTAGTTAGGTGAAGGAATTGTGATTGCGCGTTTTAGATTTGTCATTAGTTAAAAAAAACAATTTTTCTTTTTCCTTCCTTTTATAGTTACTTCCGTTTATAGTTGCTTCCTTTAACAGTTGCTCGTCAGGATACTACGGCTCGACCTGCGAAGTTGACGGCGAGGTGGTCGGAGTGGCCGTGGGCGCCTCATTGGCTGCAGCTATCGTCATCGCGTTGACTTTGGCGTTCCTCTTGTCTTGGAGGTGAGATCTGTTATACATACATACATATGATCACGTCTTTATCCCTCACGGGGTAGACAGAGCCAACAGTCTTGAAAAGACTGATAGGCCACGTTCAGCTGTTTGGCTTAATGATAGAATTGAGATATACATACATAAAATCACGCCTCTTTCCCGGAGGGGTAGGCAGAGCCTACCTCTTTCCACTTGCCACGATCTTTGCATATTTCCTTCGCTGTTCTGTTATTATTTTTCTAATTTATTTATTTACATACATACATACATATGGTCACGTCTATATCCCTCGCGGGGTAGACAGAGCCAACAGTATTGAAAAGACTGAACGGCCACGTTCAGCTGTTTGGCTTAATGATAGAATTGACATTCAAATAGTGACAGGTTGCTAGCCCATTGTCTAAAAAAAGGATCGCAATTTTATAAGCCTATCCCTTAGTCGCCTTTTACGACATCCATGGGAAAGAGATGGAGTGGTCTTATTCTTTTTGCCGTGTGGTTCCCGGCACCAATACAAAAAAGAATATGACCACGCGAGTGATTATATATGATATTTAACATTGTTCCAGTCGCAAATGGTCCCGGGAGCAGAAGGCCGCCGGCATGGGATCCCCAGTGTTCAGCTACATGGCGGCCAGCACCATCAAAACCCCACCAGTGGGTCAGCCGCCTTATCAGGTAACCCGTTATTTTGTGAAGTCACGTGTCGGCTTCTTTGGCTCAGCGGTGGGGCTTGTCTTTGACGCAGGAGGTCCCGGGTTCGAATCCCGGTGAAGGCATGATGAGGAATCTTTGTCTTATTGGCCTGGGTTTTGGATATTTATCTGTTGAAGTATTTGTTATGAAATATAGTATCGTTGAATTTTATTGTATATTGTTACACGTTTCGACGGCCTCTGTGGCGCAGCGGTAGTACGCTTGTCTGTGACATAGGAGGTCCCGGGTTCGAATCCCGGTGAAGGCATGATTAGGAACGATTTTTGTCTGATTGGCTTGGGTCTTGGATGTTTATCTGTATTATTTATAATGAAATGTAGTGTCGTTGAGTTGGAATATTGTTACACAAGTTTAGAACTTACTTCGAGGCGTTTGGGACAAATAACAGAGAATGTTTTAAATCCGTTTGGAAATAAGACAATTTTCCGATGTAAAATAAAATATATTTCTATAATTCGTGTACTTTACATGTATGCCCATTCATATCGCACAATTTTGTATTCTGACATGAGCGCCATCTATTAACAAAAACAGACTCGTAAACAGCAAATACATTTTGTTTTTCGATTAGCGCCATCTATTGGCTAGTTTGTAATACAGAAGGCAAAATGGCATCTATTGTTTACTTATGTGAGCAGGTGATGTATAGGCAGGGGCTACCGCTTTCGTGTGGCCGTTTTTTTAAGGCTTTTAGGAGGTACAGCTAAATTATTTCTACGTTCAATGGGAAGAATTAAAGATTACTCTGGGTTGAAAAAAGCATTAAAAGAAGAATTTGGTCCGAAATTAAACAGCGCTACGATTCATAAAAGACTGAGCACCCGCAAGATGAAGAATGATGAAACGTATCAACAGTATTTTTTGACAATGAAAGAAATCGCTCTGCATGGTAAAGTTGAAGATGCTGCTTTAATGGAATACGTAATTGATGGTATTAGAGACTCTCAATCTAATAAAGCTATACTCTATGGTGCTTCATACCTTAAGGAATTTCGGAAAAAGTTGGAGATTTACAGCGAGTTTAGAAAGAAGATGTCTTCACGTTCCAATTATGTTTCTCCTTCAACATCAGTCCAGTCTGGATCTAGAAAGAAAAATGACGCCGCACCACCTAAGAAACGATGTTGCGATGTAGCGATTTAAACCACCAATCATCAGCGTGTACCAAAGGCATTAAATGCTTTAGATGTAACGAGTTTGGACACAAAGGACCCGACTGTCCGAACCAAGTAAAAAAGGCGTTAAATATTTTGAAGAATGACAAGATCGAAGCTCCTTCTAAGCTAGTCAAGATTAATTCTACCCCAATGATATCACTTGTTGACACCGGAAGTGATGTTAACCTCATAACTGAAACTGGATTTGAAGATATAAAACGAAAGATTACTGACTATAAAGATATGAAGATTTGTTTAACTGGCATAGCTGAAAAAGAAATGTTTACAGAAGGAATATTTACTGCAAAAGTTGAAATTGATGATGGATTCTCGGATATGACTTTCTACGTTGTGAAAGATAATGCCATTCCCGTAAGATTGATTATTGGCAACCCGATCCTGAAAGAGTTTGAAGTTAAATTCACTAAAGATGGAATCGAAATGGAAAAGATCATGCATCTAACCCTACTAATAGAAAAGAATGACAATACTGAAGAATTTACTATGGAAGACTCACAATACACAGCTGAAATAAAGAAAATGATAAAAGACTATAATCCTAAAGAAGATACTAAGAAAAGTAATGTAACATTAAAAATAATACTTACCGATGAAACGCCGATATACCAAAGTCCACGTCGCCTGTCACCTCTGGAAACAGATATAGTTCGTCAACAGATTAATGAGTGGCTGGATAAAGAGATAATAAGACCTAGTAAATCAGATTTTGCACGCGCAATAGTTTTAGCTAATAAAAAAGATGGAACCAAAAGAATTTGTATGGACTACAGAGGAATTAACAAGAACATTATTATCTTATTAGAGAAAGATTTCCTTTGCCGCTGATTGATGATCAGATTGATAAATTAAAAGAAGCTATTATATTTACGTCTCTTGATTTAAAAAATGGATTTAATCACGTGGATGTTGATGTAGATAGTCGGAAGTACACTTCTTTTGTGACACCGCAAGGCCAGTTCGAGTTTATCAAAATGCCGTTCGGTCTATGCACAGCGCCATCCGTTTTTCAAAGATATATCAACGATGTTTTTCACGATTACATAACTGATGGTACTGTACTATCTTATCTTGATGACTTGATCATTCCCGCAAAGACAGAAGAAGAATCACTGGCTAAAACAGAGAAAATATTTAAAAGAGAAGAATTTGGTCTGATATTCAATTGGAAAAAATGTCATTTTATGAAGAAGGAAATAGAATATTTAGGATACATAATTAGTAACAATGAAGTAAGACCATCCAAAGAGAAAATAAAAGCAGTTGCAAATTTCAAAAACCCGACTAATATCAAAGCCGTTCAATCGTTTCTCGGATTAACTGGATATTTTAGAAAGTTTGTTCAGAATTATTCTATAATAGCTAAACCTATGACAGATCTGTTAAAGAAAGGAGTTGTTTTTGATTTTGACGAAAGATGTGAACAAGCCTTTATAAGATTAAAGAATTCACTTACCAATTCACCGGTTCTCCGAATTTATAATCCTGCTTTATATACAGAAGTACACACCGATGCAAGTGCAGATGGTTACGGAGCTGTTTTATTACAAAAAAATCCGATTGATGATCAGTTACACCCAGTGCACTTTATGAGTAAAAAGACTACTCCAGCTGAGAAGAAGTATCATAGTTATTATTTAGAAATTTTGGCTATTGTTGAAGCAATAAAGAAATTTAGAGTATACTTACAAGGGATACACTTCAAAATTGTAACCGATTGTTCTGCATTAACGATGACACTACAAAAGAAAGACTTACCTCCACGAGTTGCACGATGGGCCTTATTGCTCGAAGAATACGACTATGAGATAGAACACCGATCTGGATCACGAATGAAACACGCAGTTGCGCTGAGCAGATATCTTGTCTGTTTAGTTCTTTCTGAAACTACAGCAAGGATAAAGAAAGCACAAAACGAAGACGAACATGTAAGATTGATTAAGAAGATTTTAGAGACAGAAGATTACAAAGATTATGTTGTTCAGAATGAAATATTGTATAAGTGGAAAGACGGAAATAAAATAATTGTTGTACCTAAAAAGATGCAATGGGAGATCATTAGGAAGAATCACGAGAAAGGTCATTTCGAAATAGTAAAGACTGAGGAACTTATTGAAAGAGAATATTATATAGAGAATTTAAGAGAAAAGATTAAGAAAATTGTTGATAATTGCGTTGAGTGCATAATTGTATCTCATAAAAAGGGCAAAAAAGAAGGTTTGCTTAATCCGATTAATAAGGGTAGTGTCCCATTGTCGACCTATCACATAGATCACTTAGGACCCCTTACATCAACAAATAAAAGTTACAAATACATACTTACAGTAGTTGACGCGTTTACCAAATTTACTTGGATTTATCCTGTGAAGACTTTAACAACAGAAGAGACTATTAACAAACTGACTTTACAACAACAAGTTTTTGGATCACCCGAACGTATAATAACAGACCGAAACGCTGCATTCACTTCAAATGATTTTAAAGAGTATTGTAAGAATGAGAACATTACACATTATTTAATAACGACTGGTCAGTCAAGAGGAAACGGACAAGTAGAGAGGGTACATCAGATAATTATAAACGTACTTGCTAAACTAAGCGCCGATGATCCTACGAAATGGTACCGTCGTGTATCAAATGTACAGCGTTGTTTGAACGGAACTTATCAACGTAGCATTGGAATGATGCCGTTTGAATTGATGTTCGGAGTAAAGATGAGAGATAAAGATGATGGAATATTAAAATTGGTTGAAGAAGAAATTATTCAAGAAGTAAACGACAAGATGCAAGAATTAAGGGAGAAAGCTAAAGAGTCTATAAGGAAAATACAAGAAGAGAATGTGAAGTACTACAATCGGAAGAGAAAAGAGGCTTTTTCTTATGATATTGGAGATTTAGTAGCGATCAAGAAGACACAGTTCTCACAAGGGAGTAAACTGTACCCTAAGTTTCTAGGACCCTACGAAGTCACCGAAAAGAAACGTAACGACAGATACGTACTAAAGAAAATAGGAACAGCGGAAGGCCCTATTAAGACGACTAGTTCTGCAGATTACATGAAGCCTTGGGTCACCTCAGAAGATAGTATTTCATCTGGGACAGATGAATAGTCAGGACAGCCGTGTGGGTTGTGAACGTTTTTTTTATATAAGTTATTCGTTATTTTTAGTTATTGCTAGCACTGGCAACTTTATTTTAGAATAAAAAATGACGTTAGATGTCAAAGAGTGTCAATAAGAAATTGAAGTTTGTAAGATGTAGAAGTCTATTATAGAAACCGAAATAAGATATTTGTTTTACTTAATCTAACTGAGTAATCCCACATACATATATGTATGCCATATGTTTATACATATATGTACACACACATAATTTTAACATATTTATAATGATACTGTCACTTGATTGCCTCCAATATTTGTTTTTTAAATTTAGCTCTGGTGCCTGCAAAGGGGTCGATATCATGAAATGTAGAATTATATGTTCTCACAATTCGCGCTGTAATCACATTTTTTGCGTATTTAGTTTTAAACGCCGGAGAATGGAAAAGGGTGGTCTGACGCGTCCGAGTCAATGGGGTTCGTTAAAAAATGTTGGCAATCAAATCAGGACAATCCAGTCGACCGTTTACTATGTCATATAAAATACACATATCGGCAATAGTACGTCGTTGGGCTAGGATAAGCAAACCATGCGCGTGGCAACTGTCTTCGTATGATTCGTAGGGTCTGCGGGCACGATAATTAAGATGATTAACAAATGTTTTTTGGATACGTTCTAATTGATAAATGTAAATATTATAGAAGGGAGACCAAATAGGACATGCATATTCAAGTATGCTTCTGACATACGCAAAATAAATAACTTTTATGGCAGATAATTGAGAGAACGAATTACAAATGCGCAAAACAAAACCGAGATTTCTAAAAGCTTTGTTCTTAATATGATTTATATGACCGCAGAGGATCATTTTATTATCAAAAATTACTCCCAAATCTCGAGCAAGTTTAGTTTTGTCTATAACTACTCCGTTGAAGCTATAATTGAATATGAAAGGTTTACTTTTACGGGTAAAGCTGATGCATTGACATTTCTTTACATTGACAGTAAGTTTATTGTCCATATAATACTTTAGAAGATTGTCAAGATCTCTCTGCATCGATTGACAATCCAAAATATTGGTTACTTTACAATAAATTTTCGTATCGTCTGCGTACATCAGATATTTTGAATGTTTAAAGCATTCCCCAATGTCGTACAAATAGGCGTTGTACAGTAATGGACCTAAATGTGAGCCCTGAGGGACACCTGAAACTACTGTAATGAAATCTGAACGGTATCCTCCGATCACTAGCGCCTGCGAGCGGTTTGCCAAATAAGATTCCACCCATCTTAGTAGACTACCATGGATACCCAGGCGTTGTAACTTTTCCAACAAGATGACATGATCCACACGGTCAAAGGCTTTTTCCATGTCCGTGTAGATAACGTCAACCTGCCCTCCGCTGTCCATGTTAGTCAACATAAAAATAGTAAAGCAAGCCAAGTTGGTGACCGTCGATCTTTTTTTTAAAAATCCATGCTGATTATTTGGCAACGATTGTGAAATAGTATTGTATAAAGAATTATAGACAATGAGCTCGAGCATCTTCGCCAGTGGATTGAGAATAGATATTCCTCTATAATTTACTATTTTAGACTTAGAGCCTTTTTTATGGATAGGTATAATGTGTGCCGCCTTCCATTTTGTAGGAAAGACACCTTCATCAAGAGAACGATTAAATACGATGGTAATAGGAACTGCTAAAATTTGTGCACAAGATTTCCAGAAAAATGGGGGAATCCCGTCGCCTCCTGACCCTTTGTTAATATCCAAATGTTCCAACAACTTCACAACCTCGTCTGGTGTGATATGTACTTTAGAAATTACATCTATACCGTCAAAACGATCTTCAGAGACAGTGGTTCTGCTAGAGGGAGTTCCAAAAACACTTTTAAAGAACTCATTAAACGCGTTACATATCTCATTTCCTTCCGAATATTTCATTCCATCTAAAGTTAGAGTTTTTGGGTAATTAGAACATCCTCGAATAGACTTAGCATATGCCCAAAAGCTCTTAGGATTATCGTTAATGCTACTTTCACAACGTGAAGTATATAGTTTAAAACATTCCCGTTGGACACGGTGCTCACGCTTACGTAATAAAGAAAATTCATCGTAATCGAGTCTTTTTCCGTATCTTTTCCATCTAGCATGAGTTTTATGTTTTTCTTTAATTATTTTAATAAGAGCTGACGTATACCAGTTTGGATAAGAGCGATGTATATGTTTATAAACTAATGGAACAAAATGGTTGACACAATAATTTATTTCGGCATAGAAATTGTCAACAGCCTCATCTAAAGAGTTATTACTTGTATTTAATAACGAAATCCAATCAACATTTGAAAAATAGTTATATATTGACTTGTAATCAGCCCTTCTAAAGTTACGTCTTGGAACAGATGCTTCAGTCAGAGGTCGTATGCTGATGTCCAACATTTCCAAAACAAAGGTAGGATGCGCTGGGTCCTCCTTTACCAATGGAGTGGGGCAGCGAGTCACCGAAAGTGGAAGATTGGAGAACGCTAGATCAAATGTATTGTTAAATTTATTTTTAATAAAATTATATTGTGTCAATCCCAAAAGTTGCAGTTCCTCAACTAAATAAGTTGCAGCGTTTTGTAATTCTAATGACCCTCGACGCAAACAATTAGGCTGACCGTTTTCCCAATCTATGCAAAATAAATTGAAATTGCCGACTAACAAATAATAATCCCTAAAATGATCCGTCATAGTCTGTGTGACACTTTGAACAAATATTTTAATATCAGATGGGAGCCGACCGTCCAATTGGGCATTAATCTACTTAATATCTTGCTGGATTTCGGTTTTCCAATTTCTCATTTCTATGATAAAGCACTGGAGAACCTCGCTGAAGTCATCGTCGTGTCTCCTCTTGCGATGTGCACCGCATGCTGTATCGGAGACAGTACTCAAGTCGGACTCAGAGCTACACGTACCCTTGGGCTGCATACTAGGCGAGCGCAACATCTTCAGAATGCCTCTTCCAGATTACGAATATGTATGTCAACGTCACACAACACGCCTCACAGAAAATATTATTTATGCGTAATATTAACGATTCGTATTATTCACAACTTTAAAGCTGTTATGTCGAGTGTCTAAATTGAATCGCGCGATCTTTACCAGTAAATCGACTAAAACGGAGTAAGTGGACGCGTCCGCACGACACAAGCGACCGCTTGAGAAAAAAAGCACCCTGGGCAACCGCATCCTGCGCCAAGGACTTCACCCTCAGCACAGCGTGAATCGTCGTCCGCCTCCGGCGGAACCCATATTGGCGATCCCCCAGGTCCGGCCCGAATCTCTCCAGGTGCTCGGCGAGGCGGTCAGCAATGACCCTTTTCAGCAATTTGCCGGCCTTATAGAGCACGACGAGGGGACGGAAACCGGTCGGAGAATCCACCGGACGTCTCTCCTTCTGCAGTAGGACTAGTCGGCCCACTTGCCACGCCGCGGGAAACCTTCCCTGCTCAAAACAGGCTATGAACAGCCCCCTCAGCCGTTCCCCCAGAACGTCCAGAGCGAGAAAAAAGACACGACCCGGAACTCCATCAGGACCCGGAACGACGTTCTTCGCATGCAGCCGTGTAACGGCCGCAGCAAACTCATCCCGGGTCACCTCCGGGATTGCCTCCACGCCCTCTCTTCTTTTCGCCAGTGGCGGTGCCATACTGGGGGGCTGAAAGGCCGCTCCCTGCGGGAACAGATAGGGCCACCACCTCACCGAGGAACTGCGGAGCCAAGGTCCGCGCCAGGGGGGCCACATACGGCCAGAGCTTATTCCGGACCAGCCGATATGGACGCCCCCAAGGATCGCGGTCCAAGGTACCCCAGCAGCTCCTCGCGTGCTGCCTCCTTGGCTGACGCTATCGCTGTCCTCAGCGATCTCTTCGCCCCCACTAGCCCGTTGGTGATGAGCCACTCCTCGAAAAGTGCACCCCGCACATCTGTTGCGGGGGATACCCATGCCGTTGATTTGGCATTGAGATCTCCAGCAACCAGCACGGGAAGAGGGTGACTCCTCAGGACCAGCGCCTCGACCTGGGTCAGGAATGACTCGAACTCGTTGAGCAGACGGTTGGGCGAGAAATATACTCCGCCCACACAACACAGCACAACCAAGTCACCCAGACGAGCCGAGACCACTCCATGACCTCGCACGACACATGTAAGAGGCGAAGAGCTCGCAAAAGACACGATCGCAACCGCGCTGTCTTCGTCTCGCACCCAATCTGCGTCTGGGCCGTAGCCGCGGACGCACCCCGCTTCCCACCTCTTTTCCTATTTTTATTTTTGCGCGTGCTGGAGCACGCCTTGCTCCCCACGCGGTGCTTGCCCCCGCGCACAAGATGCACTTGGGGGCGCCGCGGCCTTGTGACCCGGCTCGCCGCACCTGTAGCATAACAGGCTCCTGTCGGACTCGGCAGTGCACCGCTGCGAGACATGACCCGTCTCTAGGCAGCGGAAGCACTGCATGGGCCTAGCAGGTAGCAGTTTTACCTGCGCCGAAACCCATCCGACTAGGAGCCTGGTGCCATTGGCGGTCAGCCGTTTGGCCGCCGCGATGGGACACCTGACAGGCTGTACGAACACCCGCGCGGTCCTCTCGAATGTCCCCGACTCGGATATCCGATTCGGGGCATTGGCCCGCACGAGCCATTGCGCTACACACCAGGGCTGGGGTGGCGGAGTCACAAAGCTTCAGTACGCGCAAATCCACACACTTTTGAGGCCTGGCTACCTCTGCAACCTGAGAATCGAGGACCTCCTTCAATTTGGACGCCAGGAGGTTTTCTTTCGAAAGAATTTCATATAATACCGTCAAATTGAACTTTCATCCGTCTTGGGCTTGTTTTTATTCACACACAGTTTTTTATTTCAATATTTATTTTGATTTGGTGTATAAGACTTAAAACAAGAAAGTTTTTTTCTTCTATAACAGTTAAATAAATATATTATTCATTTTTGTGAAATCATGTCGTCTAGGTACAAGTTCCCATTAATATTTTTTTCCGAAGCAAATAAGCCAGAACTTTTTGTTAGAAGTACGTACCTAGAATCATTTTTTCAAAAATTTTTAAAAAAAATCATTTTACTAGAACTTTTTCTAAAAACCACCAGGAACTATAGAACTATTGTGGATGCGAATAGAACTCTTATAAAATTTTGATATGCTGAAAGTTGTTATGCCAACATCACGCACACTGAAATCACGGCGTCATCTAAATATCAAAGTAAGTAATTTTTTTCCCCCTTTTTTCCAATTTATTTAATTTTTAATTTTTTATTGATATTATAATTTGACAAATTTTTATTATTATTATTAATTTTTATAATTTGACATTGAAATATAGACGAACTGATCATAATTAGACCGAGCTTTATATGTTACTAATTTAAAATATATGTATATAATTCCGACGCCTTAAGAGGTAGAATATGTGTTCACAGAAGATGTACCTAAATACTAAGACCAACATTGTAACCATATTCGAGGAATAAATGATTATGATTACATACATACATAAAATCACGCCTCTTTCCCGGAGGGGTAGGCAGAGACTACCTCTTTCCACTTGCCACGATCCCTGCATACTTCCTTTGCTTCATCCACATTCATAACTCTCTTCATGCAAGCTCGGCGATTTCGGGTACTTTTGACCTGACCCTTTACCAGGACGTCCTTAATTTGATCAAGATATGTTCGTCTAGGTCTTCCCACCCCGAACTTTCCCTCCACACTCTCCATGTATATAGATAGATAGATAGATAAAACTCTTTATTGCACCATAAGAGTAAAACATACAAAACAACACAAAGCAGACATATATGGTACAAAGGCGGACTTATCGCTAAAGCAATCTCTTCCAGTCAACCTTTGGGTGGAAGGAAATCAAACAGGAGATTGGCGTTGGCGCAGAGCAAGAAAAATAAATGTTTGAACATAATAAAATACATACATAATATATATCTATATATAATACATACAAATACGCATAAATACAGATAAATACATAAAAATAACATATACTTAGGATAGAGTAGAAAGATAATGAGACCTAACGAGATTTTTGAAACTATCAATAGTCTGGGCTTTCCTGATATCGACAGGGAGAGCATTCGAAAGAAAGAAAGAAAAATCGTTTATTTGGTACATTAACAAAATATAAATTGGAATTAGTGAATTGTTAAATTACATGCATGCACCAAAAATGGCCCTCGCTCAGCATGTGTCATGGCAGAGCCATGACGCTGGTTTTCTGCGAGTACCATACTAAAAAAAAAACAAAATAAAAAACTAAACATTAAAACTTTAAGAGTTACACTAAATTATATTATTAACAAAAAAAATAAATAAATTAGAATCATTATAATCATTAAAATAGTATTATATACAAATTGCTGCAAAATTACAATAATTGTGTACTAAATAAAAATTTCTTTAGATTTGCCTTAAATGTAGTAACAGTTATTGACTTTTTGATGGGGGGTGGAACATTATTCCAGCAACGTGAAGCAGCATATCTAAAACTCCCCCTAAAAGCTGCGGTCTTATGCCTTGGGCAGATTATTCTTTCAGGCTCTCTGGCTCGTTGGAAGAACTTTAATTTTTCAAATAAATATGGTGGACATTTATTTTTTACAATACCAAAAAGAAGGACAGAAAAATGGAGATTGCGGCGAGATTCCATGTTAAGCAAACCATTCTTATTGAGGTAAGGGGTTATGTGAGCTCTGCGGGGAACGGGGAAGCAATACCGAGCACATGAATTCTGCACGCGTTGGATGAGTTTCCTTGTGCGAGCCAGCAAACAGTTACCCATCACCACATCAGCGTAATTCAATTTTGACAATATGAGTGACTCGCACAAATAAACCCGTGATTCCACGCTCAAATGTTCCCGTAAATGGTATAGTACTTTCAATCGATAGTAACAATTCCTAACTGTTTCGAGTACATGTTTTTCAAATTGCAGTTTGCTATCCATTAAAACTCCCAGATTTCTAGCCTCTGCCACGTGTTGTATTTTAATATCTTTTACTTTTAAATCTAGTGCGTGGCTTCCTATGTCAGAAGTTTGGGCCTTCGTACCAAGAACCATAAACTTAGTTTTATGCGGATTTAAAACAAGACAATTTTTTTCCGACCAATCAACTATTCGTTCCAAATTTTTATTTATCACAGCAACAGCCCTGCCTGTGTCACAAGGTTTGAACGTGAAATAAATTTGTAAGTCATCCGCGTATAAATGGTGTTTACAGTCATGGACAACATTTGGCAAATCTGCGGTATAGAGAATAAATAAAATAGGGCCTAATATTGAACCTTGCGGTACCCCTCTAGTGACAGGCTTGTTACTAGATGATAACTTTGTGCCATCGCTACAAGTAACTTCCACTCTCTGATATCTATTTGTAAGATAGCTTGAAAACCATTTTACCGTAGACCCATCGAACCCGTAATATACTAACTTGGCAAGAAGAAGGGTAGAATTTATTGTGTCAAAAGCACGCGAGTAGTCAAGTAACACTAGGATTGAAGCTTCACCTACATCCCTTCCCGCAAGAATGTCATCAATAACATCCAATAGAGCAGTGGCTGGACTTCTACCAGATCGAAAACCGGACTGCTTATATGGTAATATTATTAGCATAGACGTTTATTAAAATTATGGGGTAGTGGCAGCCCCTATATAAGGGATGCGCGACGGTTGTTCGTTTTCATTCGAGCAGCGGCGGTCCTGAGGTGAACATCGTATTCGACGTGTCTTGTGAGCGATATTGTTTTTCTTTTATTCCGTTATTTTGTTCCATTAACTTAAATTTTGTTAATTTGATTTGTTATTTTGAAAGTAATTAAAGCTAGGTATCCGGTAATTGTTTTTTTTTTATTGAAACCTACTTCTCATAGCTTATATCAGAAGTGGGATTCATATTCAAGCCCACATTTATCAGCCTGTTTGATTGTTTATTCAACGATTGGAACAAAATAACGATTAATTTTTGAATCTTGAAAATTTTTATTTGTTTTCATATTTTTTTCTGTGTACCATCATGTCGGATCATGAACAATGCTCGAAAGGCAAGACACGTCGACGCGATAAAAAGCGTGGTCGATCGCGTGATCGACTATCATCGGATCGTTCACGGGACCGTCGTAGGGATCATTCGCGCGACCGTTCACGGGCACGTTCACGTACGCGTAGTCCACGTTTCGATATGCTGTACGCAACATTAAATTTAATTTTGTCACGAGTAGGCGCGTTAGAAAACGGCGTTGGTGAAACGGCTTCTCGTAACGTTAATAGTGAAATCAATTCGTTGGGACATGCGGGTCCGAGCACGTTGGTGCGCGCCGGTAGTGAACGTTCCGATTCCGACGCAATGCCCAGTGCATCCACGCGTTCTATTTTGCGGAATAACATCACAAGTGCGTCTAATCCGCGTCCCATGCCTTCGAACGTGCGTAATAATAGCGAAATGTCTGACTGTGCGGGTACCGACGAACCGCTTACAGATTTACCCGTTCGTAATATTGGTGTCGTATCTGCGGAGCCTGAGCCGGTCGAGAGCTTGCCTACTACCTCCAGCATCACTCACGATTTCATAGACGCGATCAGGAATTTAAAATCAAATACGAAAAATTATTTTGTGTCAAGCTTCGATCCATCCATACATGACATAGATGATTGGTGTAAGGAGGTTGAGCGAGCAAGGCTCTCGAACGGTTGGGTTGATTATGAATGTCTGTCTCGAGTGGCCGGTTGTTTGAAAGGAGATGCACGTACTTGGCTGCACGAATGGGTCAGTAATGACAGATCTTGGCGTAATTTTGTTTTGGAATTTAAACCATTGTGCCCTCGTAGACTTGACTATGCGAATATTCTTTATGAAACAATGAGTACTACTTCTGATAAGTTCGCCACGTACGCGGAGTATGCGCGTCGTACTTTATTACGTCTAAAGATAGTGAAAGGTCTTAGCGAAGAGCTCATGGTTTTAATTGTAATACGCGGTATCTCGGATCCTCAGATTAGAGCAGCCGCTTCCAATGCGAGTTTAACGACTGAAAATTTGGTGTCATTCTTGTCTATTTATGTTAAGCCCGGCTCCTCTAATAAGTTGGATTTGCGATCAACACAAGGTAAAAAACGGCACATTTCTCGTCAACAGCCAAAATGTTATGTTTGTGGTCAAAGCGGACACAAAAGTTTTTATTGTCCTAAAAAGTCCAAGGTGCCGAATAATAATGAAAGTCAAGCTCCTACGAGTACCCACACGTCCTCAAATGATTCCAATATGTGTTCATTCTGTAAAAAGCGTGGTCATACAGAACAGTCGTGTTTTGCCAAAAATAGATCAGAGGCACGTAACCAACGTAAGGTCAATTTGTGTACCGAGCTGCGGCAGCCTAGTACAAGTTCCGATAGAGATATTACGGTAGCAGTAATTCAAGGCATTCCTATTGATGTACTGATTGACAGTGGGGCCCTCAATATTTCATTGATATCGTCGGGAATTTTAAAATATTTTTCGCACACTTTGAAACCTGTCAATTGCACATTGAGAGGAATTGGGGGTCAGGATATAACTGCTGATAGTTATGTAACTCTTGCGGTCGAATTTAGCGAGATATCACTTGAGGCTGATTTTGTCGTGGTGCCTTCAGAATTTATGTGTGCACCACTTATCGTTGGTACAGATATTCTAAATCGCGAGGGTGTAACGTACGTTAGGACAAAGGATCGCCAATATTTGATGCATTCCAACAAATTATCGAAGATCGTTAATACGGTACATAGCGATGATCCAAAAATTAACACTCCTCTTATAGGAAAAGAATACCATCGATTGGAGGGTGTGTTGTCCAAATATTCGGAAATTTTAGTAACAGGTACTGCAACCACTACGGTCAAAACGGGTAAAATGCATATCAACCTTAACGATAATACTCCTGTGTCCTATCGACCTTATAAGCTTTCGCATCAGGAGAAACTCAAAGTTCGCGAGATTATTCGTGATCTTTTATACAAAGGGATTATACGGGAGTCCACGTCACAGTATTCAAGTCCTATAATTCTAGTGAAGAAAAAAGATGGCTCAGATAGGATGTGCGTGGATTTTCGTGCCTTGAATAGACTCACCATTCGGGATCGGTATCCGTTGCCTTTAATTGACGATCACATAGATCGACTAGGTAAATTTGAGTTTTTCACGAGTCTTGACATGGCATCTGGATTTTATCAGATACCTCTGAGTGAGGAGTCTATTCACAAGACCGGCTTCGTAACCCCCGAGGGTCATTACGAATATTTAAAGATGCCCTTTGGTTTGATGAATTCCCCTATTGTCTACCAACGTATTATCAATCAGACGTTACGTACTTTTATAGATTCTGGGTCCATCTTAGTTTATATTGATGACGTCTTATTGTTAAGTCATACGGTGGAGGAGGGGATCGATTTGCTTGACCGGGTACTAAAAACGTTAGCCGACGCAGGATTTTCGGTAAATGTCAGCAAATGTGCGTTTCTGACCACGGAGGTGGAATATCTAGGTATGCTTATTAGTAAGGGTCAGGTTAGGCCGAGCCCTAGTAAAGTCGAAGCCTTGAGCAAGGCTTCACCTCCTAAAAATGTTCGTCAAGTACGGCAGTTCCTAGGTTTAGCTGGATATTTTCGGCGTTACATAAAAAATTATGCCACTAAAACGGCTTGTATATCCGGGCTATTGCGAAAAGACGCAACTTTTCAATGGGGTCAAGAACAAGAACAGGTTCGTCAAGAAATAATTACCCAGTTAACGACCGAACCTTTCCTTTCTATATTCGATCCGCTACTTCCGACAGAGGTTCATACCGACGCAAGTAGCATGGGGTACGGCGCAGTTCTTATGCAGACTCGTGCTGACGGTAAAAAGAGAGTCGTCGCCTATTTCAGTAAAAGCACGCAGGGCGCAGAAAGCAGGTACCATTCTTATGAATTGGAGACCTTGGCGGTCGTCAGGGCGTTGCAGCATTTTCGCCATTATTTGATTGGCTTGAAATTTAAGTTAGTTACGGACTGCAATGCTCTGAAGGCCACTGAAAAGAAAAAGGACCTGCTCCCTCGCGTCGCTCGCTGGTGGGTGTATCTTCAGGATTTTACGTTCGAAATCGAATATAGAAAGGGCGCAATGATGTCTCACGCTGACTATCTCAGTCGAAATCCAGTCAGGGTGAATTTAATTACACGTCCACGCAATTGGGCTCAAATAGCTCAAGCAGCTGATGAGGAGACTCGCACACTGATTCAGCAGCTACAAGAGGGTCAATTAGATTTCACACGCTATGCCTATCAAAATGGTACGCTTTATTATCGATATACTCCCGTGGGCGAGGAAACTAGGCTATTGTGCTTTATCCCAAAGGGTCACCGGCTAAGTCTCTTACGAATCTTCCACGACGAACACGAACACGTCTGTGCTGAGAAAACTGTTGATTTGATTTTGAAACATTTTTGGTTTCCTGGCCTCCGTCAATTTGTTGCTAAGTACATAGCTCACTGTCTGATTTGTGTCTCTATGAAGCGCGTACCCAGGGCACCTCATCAACCCGTAACGTCCTGGAAGAAACCAGATACCCCTTTTATCACTATCCACGCTGACATTTTGGGTCCGTTACCTTCTTCAGATGGTTATAAATTTGTGTTAGTAGTGGTTGACGCATTCAGCAAATTCTGCTTACTTTATCCGATGTGTCGCCAAGATACCGACGAACTAATGAAAGCGCTCTCAAATACTGTGTCTCTTTTCGGGGTTCCCAAACTTTTGATAGCGGATCGAGGCCGAATGTTCGAATCAGGGCGCTTTGTTAAGTGGATCACGGAGTTAGGATGCGACGTACATCTTATAACACCGGAAATGCACCACTCTAGTGGACAAGTAGAGCGGTACATTCGCACTGTTCTCAATATGATTCGTATTGAAGTAAACCACAAAAACGAGCAGTGGTCAGACACTTTGTGGAGACTACAACTGGTGTTAAATATAACGAAGCAAAAGACTACACAAGCCTCAGCTTTGAACTTGCTCGTAGGTATTAACGGGGCGACACCAGTTATTCGCAATTTAATTCGCGACCTTGCGAATGAGGAAGCACATCCTAACGCATTGTCGTTGCGTGAGTTAAGGAGGACTAGGGCTAGTACCTTGCTGGAGAAAAACCGCGTTCAACAAGACGCCTATGTTAATAAAAATCGAAGACCAACTCGAGTCTTTGAAGTTGGTGATCTGGTGTTTGCAATTAAGTACTCCCAAGCTACTGGGAAACTGGATCATGGGATGAGAGGACCCTATCGGGTCATGAGGGCTTTACCCAGCGGGCGATATGAGTTAAAGTTATTGAGTGGGTCGTATGGGAAGACGACGCAAGCCGCGGCTGAGTACCTTGTGCCCTGGCGAGGAGAATGGTGTCCTGAGTCCTGCGCTGCGTTCTTTGAATGTGAGTGCTTCTTATTGTTGTGGTTAAAAGTTGTGATTCTGTTGGTTTATTCAATCCTTCATTGACTTTTGTTTCCCAATTATTAGTTTTGCAAGGATCCTACCTCACGACCTTATATCTTACTAGACTAACAAACAGACATAAACATTACTCCCTTTGATGATTGATAAATCAAACGAATCACGATAACCCAAATTGCTTATAAAGTGGAGGAAGTAAGGCCGAGGAACATATGTTTCTTGGTAAGGATGACTTGGTGACATGCGAGTGAGAGAGGGCCTCTGTCACAGGTCAGTACTGAGAGGACACGCGATGAAGGGATGCCTCTGTCCTGGATCGGTACTTGGGGTGCGCAGGTGGTTACCTCGCGACCCATGGGCATGCGATGAAGGGATGCCTCTGCCCTGCAGAGGTCAACATGCGATTCAGAGATGCCTCTGTTGAACCTAAATGGGAGGAAGGGAGGAAAAGGCGATTTGGTGTGACCGCTGCATCTTTGAGTGGCTTGTGGTCAAATAGCCACATCAGCAGGCAATTTCAAAGATAAGTTTGTTTTGTTACTAACTTTCCCAATAATAACTTGAAAATTTAGTAATTTTCTGACAATCGCATACTAGAACATTGTTTAACTCAATTTTAAAATAAGAGCAAATGTTAACAGTATTACACAGTAAACTTTTAGTAGTCAGTTTCTTTTCTCATAGGTTTACTCGTACTGTGTGCATAGCGTTACAGGAACGCGGCTAATATTGCCATTTTTCAGGTGAAGAGGCTGATGAATCGGATGGTGACTTTGTACAGACATCCGATCCTACCTCAGCGACACCAGGAACCAGTGCGGCCCCGGATCAAGCGACGCAGGCTCCAAGTTCCGTCGAAGTCGCAGAGGAGGTCGCGAGCGACGACAGTTGAGGCCTGCGTGGAAGAAGCAGTCGAGGACGATGCTCATGTCAGGAGAGGCCGTATTAGCATAGACGTTTATTAAAATTATGGGGTAGTGGCAGCCCCTATATAAGGGATGCGCGACGGTTGTTCGTTTTCATTCGAGCAGCGGCGGTCCTGAGGTGAACATCGTATTCGACGTGTCTTGTGAGCGATATTGTTTTTCTTTTATTCCGTTATTTTGTTCCATTAACTTAAATTTTGTTAATTTGATTTGTTATTTTGAAAGTAATTAAAGCTAGGTATCCGGTAATTGTTTTTTTTTTATTGAAACCTACTTCTCATAGCTTATAATATATTGTTTGTGTTTAAACAGTCAACCAATTGTTTACAGACAATCTTTTCCAAAATCTTAGACAAGAAAGGCAATATACTGATAGCTCTCAGATTACCGAAATCTTTAGGGTTGCTAACTTTTGGCAGTGGTTTAACGATGGCATTTTTCCATAAATCTGGAAAGGTACCACTAACAATTGACATGTTTATAATAGCAGTAATTATAGTTAATGTACGTGGCAGTGTTAATATAATCATATCAAGCGAGATACCGTCCACGCCCTGAGCATTGGTCTTGATTTGTTTAATGGTTTCAAGGACCGTCGTCTCATCTACAGGGTTTAAATTAAAAGCTGCTGAACCGAAGCGATTGAACCAATAAAATGATAATTGTGACATATCAATAGTGTTAATATCAGGGAGGTTCAAGAAATGATTGTTTATTTCATCCGGATTGCAAATATTGCACGGCAAATCTAGTTCCTTTTTATTAAAATCAATATGGCGTTTTATATTTTTCCAAAGAACACGTGTATTTTTAAGATTTTCATTTATCTTATATTTAAAATATGCAGTTTTTTCATTACGCAGAGCTATTTCAACAATTTTCTTTAATTCTTTATAGGCTGTTTTGTCTTTGTCTAGCTTAGTTTTACGACTTATGGAGTGCGCCTCGTCACGTAATCGCATCATATCCCTCACCGTTTGCGTAACCCAGGGATAACTTTGTTCTTTGACATACGAGGTTTTAAATGGAGCGTGACAATCGAACAAATAATATATTTGTGCATTAAAAGCTAAAACAGTATCGTCAACATTGTCATATAACACTTCCTCCCAAGGAATAGAATTAACATCTTTATTAAAATCTTCAATGTTGATATCCTTGAGTGGTCTATACGTGATCCAGTGTGGTTTTGGTTTAGGCTTTTTTATATTTAACTCAAATGACACAAAGGCATGGTGGCTCAATTCAGGTACATAATCAACTATAAGATTAATCGCTTTTGCTGTACTACAAACAACGTCTATTAACTTTGCTGAGTGATCTGTAAAGTGAGTGGCTTCATCAACATATTGTTTGAAATTCATCGTGTCAATAAAATTAAAAAGTTTTTTGGAGTCACTATTATTTGGATCCAACAAGTCCACATTGAAATCACCCAGCAAAATAATATGGTCAAACTTTGAAAAAATGTTAACGGATTCTGTCATAGCGTCAATAAAAGTAATGACGTTCATCCATTGTGGTCGATACGCAGTGCCAATAGCAAGCCTAAAACCACCATGCCTTACACTAATCCACATTTGTTCGACGTGTTGGCAAGGGGGGTGCTCCAGGATGCGTGCACAAAGACCACGGCGTAGATAGAATCCAACCCCACCACCGCGCCCACGGGGGGCACTCGGGGAACGCGGCACGTGCCGCAGTCTGAACCCCGCCACTGTGGGGGCGCGCGCGTCTTCATTATCATACAGCCACGTCTCGTTAATAGCTAGTATGTCTACCGCATGTCGGTTCATGGCAACCATAAACTCCTCATATTTATACAATGAACAATATTCCTCCACCAATTCGAAACCTGAAAACAATAAATAGTTTTAAGACTAACCTAAAAAAATTCCTCATTGAGCACCAGCTTAGTGAGGAGATGCTTAGGCAGGACACTAGTGTAATATGAAGTTATTATTAATGTATGTGCTTTTTTCTCGTAACTTACCTCCTTGTATCTTTCGCTGCGTTGGCTGTGGAGGCACATCTTGTTTTTCACTGGTGTTTATGTTGTTGGGGGGGTTAGGTACGCATGCTTCGATCGGTCGAGGTCACACTGTTTTACATTGCATAAAATGTTTGTTTGTTGTACTTTCTTTCTTTAATTTTTGTTACTAAATTTACATTCACGGCCTCTGTGGCTCAGCGGTAGTATGCTTGTCTGTGACATCGGAGGTCCCGGGTTCGAATCCCGGCCAGGGCATGATGAGAAAAGAACTTTTTCTGATTGGCCTGGGTCTTGGGTGTTTATCTATATAAGTATTTATTATAAAATATAGTATCGTTGAGTTAGTATCTCGTAACACAAGTTTCGAACTTACTTCGAGGCTAACTCAATCAGTGTAATTTGTCCCGTATTTATTTATTTTATTTATTTATTTATTCACTTAGAGAAATTTATGTCTTTAATTATTGTTTTCCCATTAAGTATTTGTTTACAAGGAAAGTGTTCTGTGTTTATCTGCTCACAGATAATAAATTTGTGATACTTACGAGTGAGTGATGCAGGATAGTTGACAATGACATTGATTAGTATTGACAGTTGTGTCAATACTAATCAGTGTGTATTGTTTTAATTTCATTTTTATTTGTTATTTTCTTTTTTTTTTCTTTTCCTCTTCCTTTTTATTTAGTGTAACTTATTAATGTTAAATGTGTATTTATGTACAGGAAGAATATATATATGTGAATAAATGTGGGTGCAGTAATGCAAGGGCAATATATAAGTATATATTGTTCTTGTATTATTTGTATGTTAAACATATGTATATATTTATTTCTTTTCTTTTTTGTTGTTGTTGTTTTCATTGTACGTATGTCCGTGATGTCTACCCGGGCACCCCCGGAAGATCAGCGCTGGCCGTGTAGCATATTGTTTACAGCCAGCATTATGCTGAGGGGGTACCCTTTCGGGAGCACCATACTACATGTTTATTTTTGTACATATTTTTGTTTCCTTTTTTGTCTTTTTGTTATGGTGTTCTTTGAATAAATTCTTTTTACTTTACTTCATGGCGACGTCGATTAGCAAGTGAGCCAGGGTTTAGCATACCAATAGATAAGTTATTACCTTTAATAAATCTGATTGTACAACTAAATGAAATTTCTATATAATTGCAATTAATTAAAATTTTTTTTAAAATTGTTAAATGACGCCGATTGAGACAGCAAATATCTAAAGTCAGAACTAAACCACCACGCGATAAAAACATTATAACAATACAATTTACGTAAAGAAATATGGGAACGTGTTTATTTGTTACGATATGGCATTTGGTATAGTTACAGGGAAAACCACGCACTAACAATATACAAGGAACCTCCCGCGACAAACATACAAATTGCTTCCAGAAATTTAACATTAGCACACAATATTTAAAAATGTCAGTATGAATTTTTAAATTATACTTAAAATACATTAAAATGAATTGAAAAGGAATAACAAATGAATGAAAACTTAACAGTGACAAACAGAGCATTAAAATTATTTTATCATTAATCAACAATACTAATAATCTGTGTAATAATCTAGAATTATATAATTCAAAATTAAAGGAACTTAAAATATAAATATTAATTAAATTTTGAATATTATTGCATATTTTGTGGGTCTGAACGAACACAGCTATCACCAAAAACCTTTTGGATGTCTGTTTCACAGCAAAGACGAAAACTCGCCCTGCCCTGCTCCCTCCTTGCATAGATTTTTCCATCCTTGGTCCATACGTATTTCCAATTAGAGCGCTTAGCAGCTTGTCGTGCCATTAGAAATAGGTGTCTATTTGGTTTCGTTAGCCTTTCATTAACATAGAAGGATCGAGGTGACCCGTGCTCCGCAACCACTATGCCCTCGGTGGTAACGCCGCGCCGCACGCGCGCAGCGCGCAGCAGCCCGTCGCGAGTCGCGCGGCGCGCCAGGCGCACCACCAGCGGGCGCGGGCGGGCGGGCGCGCCGCCCTCCACAGCCGCAGGCACCGGCCCCGCACGTTGAGCGTTCACCACGTCACGCTCTTCCAGCTCCACACCTAGTTTCTTGGCAACCGCCAGCACTAAATGAGTGGTGTTTTCATTTTTGACCTCAGGAAAGCTTGCAAGTTCGATGTCATTCCCTAGGGCTTCCTGTTCACGTTCCTGTAATTTCAGTTTTAGCTGCAACACCGTTCCCTCTAAATCTTTTATCTTTTTGTTTTCCACTTCACTCTTCTTGCTTTCTAACGAGTCGATTCTAGCCTCAAGTAAATTAACCCGTGTGCTGATGGTTTCTGTAAACGTGTCTATCTTATCGCACATTCTGCCTATATCTTTTCGCATCGCTTGCATTTCCTCAGCTAATGTTTTCATACACGACTTCATATTTGAATAATCAATGTCGTCATTTGAGATTGATTCAATAGAAACGGGCGTTTTTGTGACTTTAGATCTAACAGTCACATTTTGACTATCACTGGATGGACTCGTAGAATTGTGGCTGTCAGCACTGACTGGTACGTTTGTGCGTACTGGTGTGGTCAGGTTTCCCTGTTTAGGCACTTTACTAATACATTCTGGACATTTCCAGTTTTGCTTTTTTTCTGAGTTAGCACTATAAAATGAGCGATAGCGTTGACTACTCATATTTAAGCATGTTATGTCGTATGCTGATTTGCATAAAACGCAGCGTAGGTATTCTTTTTTGGTAAGAGAGCTGGAACATGCTGCACAGTTTTCCGACATGATGAAATTTGTCGACGATAATTTATTTAGGTACAAGTAACGCCCTCTATCAGACCGTGGCAGAAACCATCAAAATAGTGACATAAATCAATAGTCTTAGTTCTAACAAAGATTTACAGATGGCGGTAAATCTCACGTTAACAGAAGCAGACGAGAAGCGACATCTGTTGTTGAATATTAGAACTTGTGATGTAAACAGTACGTTATTATCGTAAATTTAAAAATAAGAATTGTTACACCGATTTACTGTTTATACAAACTGCACTCAACGATGAGCCCTTTATCACTGCCTCTGAATACACAAAAATGTCACCACCAAATGTTTTGTTACTCACATACTATGACATTTTCAGTTTGTACCGATTTGTCCTTATAATTTCTTAAAACGTTTATATATTTTGTCACAAACACTGTCACTTGAGTATTGTTTACTTATAACCACATTTATTATATTACTTTGAAAATTGGTGTACTTATATAATTTTAAGAATTAATTTCTACGGAGCACAGTGTTTACGTTTGCGCCACCTAGCGGCGAACATCCATTCCATAGACGGACAGCTTGTACAGTAAAAGAGTGGGAGTAAAAATTGGTGTTGGATGTCGGTACTCTTAGTCGTAGAGTAAACGTGCTACGCAGACTGCGTGTGGCGCCTTGGGCATCGCTATAAAAATTGAAGCGCTCCTTTAAATAAGATGGAGAAAACGGATCAAATAAGACCGAATAGAGCATTGTCACAATGTGCAAGTTGCGACGAAGTCGGATCGGGAGCCACTTCAGTTGCGATCGAAATGAAGAAACATGATCGTATTTACGAAGCCCAAATATGAATCGAATGGATAGATTTTGAAGACGCTCTAATTTGTTTAATTGTTCTTCAGTGACATCCAGATAACAAGTATCAGCGTAATCAAGAAGAGAGAGCAGAAGGGATTGTGACAGCGCAATTTTGGTGTCATAAGGCAGAAAATTACGGAGCCTTCTGAGTGAGCTGAAAGCAACAAAAACTTTCCTGCTCACATCATTAATGTGAGGCGTCCAAGACAAAGTTTTGTCAAATATCAGACCCAAATTTTTCACCTTATCACTGAAAGGAATAACCACATTGTTGAATATAAGGGACGGTACAGAATTCCAGTCTATACGGGAAACAAAATAAGGGCTGCCGATTATAATTGCCTGCGTTTTGGAAGGATTAACTTTTATGCCAAAAGATCTGCTCCAGTCTGATATGCTCATCAAATCGTTGTTAATAGTCGCAATTGCAGAGCGCAAACCATCAGCGGAGGAATGACAATAAATTTGAAGATCATCCGCATAAAGGTGGTAGGAAGACCGAAGGTTATCAGAGATACGGTTAATAAAAAGCGCGAACAATAAAGGAGAGAGAACACCGCCTTGAGGTACCCCAGCCGAGATGTGACACCACGATGATAGGTTATCGTCAATACGGATACACTGCTGACGGCCACTGAGGTACGAAGTGAACCACATAATAACCGAAGGAGATATGTTCAGAGTGCGCATCAAGCTCAAAAGAACGTCATGGTCGACCGTGTTGAAGGCATTCGTAAAATCAAGTAATGTGAGAATTGTCAACTGTGAATTATCCATAGCAAGACGGATGTCTTCACTGATAGTGATAAAGGCCGACGTAGTACTGTGTCCTGCACGGAATCCTGACTGATAGGTATTAAGAATATGATTCAGCCGAAGGAACCCGTTTAACTGTAACTGAACCAAGCGTTCAAGAATTTTAGACAAAAATGGGAGGATGGAAATAGGACGGTAATCAGAAAAGGAAGTAGGGTTTGATTTTTTGGGTAAAGGTGTAACGAAAGCATTTTTCCAAATAGAGGGAAAGCAGCCGGTAGAAAGGGAGTTGTTGAAAATTTGAGTCATGGTAGGAATAATAATGTCTAAAATTGGCAGAATCATTTTCCGGCTGACGTCATCAGTTCCTATAACGTTCATGCACCTCCGAACATCACACTCAGTAATTAGGCTAAACGAAAAAGGAGAGTAGTCGGGAGGAGAAAGAGAGTTAAGGTGGTTTAATATGGAATTTTTATCATTGCCACCGAAGTCACTAGAAGAAGAGAAATGTCTGTTAAGACCATTAATATCCAGAGATTTGGAAACAGTATGATTTTTCTTTCCAACTCCCAATAAATTTAAAAATTTCCAGACCTTGCCTGGATCACCATTTTCAACAGATTTGTGAATATCACGGCGTTGGGCCTCCCTACACATCTTGTTGCAAGCATTGCGGGCTTCAATATACTTGTCACGATATTTCACTGGGTCAATCTTAAACTTAGTTTAAGCAAAATGTTTTTTGGTAATACATGCTTTAATATCATCGGTCAGCCATGGAGCGGGTAAATGTTTTAACCTAACAGGACGAATAGGAGCGTGTTTGTCATAAATCTCGGTAAGTAGGGCATTAAATGTTTTAATCTGGTCGTCAACAGAGTGAGAATCAAACACAGATTCCCAATTAGATTCAAAAGCATCCCGTCGCAGTAGGTCAAAATTAATGCCACCAAAATCACGCAGCAAAAGAATTTTGGATTTGGGTTTAGGAGGTTTAATTTTGAAAGAAAGGTATAAGAGGTCATGGTAAGAGAATATGTCAGCATTACACTGACCATGTTTGACTACCAGTTCTGGGGAGGAAACAAAAATTAGATCTAGTAGAGAAGGAACGCAACCAGGAAAGTGGTGCGTGGTGAGGAGTGGGAGAATGGATAAATTGCAAGAATCAGCAATTGAAGTTAATGCATTTGCACGACTATCACTTTTAATCAAACAAGTGTTGAAATCGCCCATAATAATAGTATGCTTATAGGAAGGCATAAGATCTTCTAACAGAAGTTCAAATGTGGAAAAGTAATTAATATTAGAAGAAGAGCTATAAAAGACACCGAGAAGGACAGGAGTATGTGAAAGGGTGATTTCAACAAACAAATATTCAGCTTCCCGAGAAGAGTCAGCTATATGAGAGAAGCGAAGAACATTAGAAGGGATGTATGATCTTAAGTAAATGGCGACGCCGCCGCCACCCTTATCAGGGCGGTTATTGCGTATGAGTTGAAACCCAGGCAAAGAATAAGAAGTGGAAGGATGACAGGAATTGAACCAGGATTCAGAGATTAAAATTGCATGTATATGCTTACTATCAAAACAGGTAAGTAGATCAGGATAATGACCTGGAATGCTTTGTGCATTAATATGGATAATGTTAAAATTTTTTGAAACATCAGAAAAACAGTTGTCAACAATCTCGTTAAGTGGAAGAGGAATAGAATGTATACTATCATTTAAACTACACATAAATATAACTTATAATACAAAATACTATAAAATAAAATAATATCAAATATTTTTGCTAAACTAGCAATTACATATGTTAAGCCACCCGCCAGCAGACGAAGCCATGAGAACAAAGAAAACACAAAATGACATAATCTAATTAAAGTAAATCCATCATGAATTTCACAAAAAAAAAAAAAAATTAATTATAGAACACGGTAAGTTAGTGCCAAGGTATGCCTATTCATCTCAAATGCACTCGAATAAAGCACCCACACAAATTTATGCAAAAAGATATAGAAATTATAACAAAAACAAAGAAACATTTAAAAGAAAAAACAAACTGTCATTGTCAAGTTGAATGACGGATGATGTCACCCACGCCATCAAAACAAAACATAAAACAAACACACCAAGCAAAAGTTTTGTCGGCTCAACATATTTGTCTACCGCAGAAGAAAATAAAAATAAAAAATATAAATACAAGAAGGTAGCCGAACATCACATCGTTACCCTAGGCTCGGCATTATTTCTTCATAATCGCCCGTTTCGAACGCGACGACGAGCCCACGACGATTGCCGAAGCCGCTGGCACTGATGCAGGTTTTGCCGCTGGTTTTCCGTCCTCGGGCAACAATTCAGAAACATTTCGCACATTCGAGTCCTTTGGTGTATTAGATGGGAAGTCTTCTCGAAGTTTGTTGACCTCCTCGATGGTGCAAACACGATGTCTTGACCCATCACGCCCAATGATGAAAACGCAACCATCTCGTGTCCAACACTTGTTAACACCAAAGTGCTGACGAGCCGCCATGAACGCCTGATGCCTGTTCTTAGTCAGATATTCAGAGAGCGTCAATCCTGAGCCCTTAAGTGTAGTCTTGGCATGCCAGAATTTATCTTTTGAAGAAATGTTTAAAAATTCAATCAAAATTGGCCTTGGCTTGTTGTCAATTGCGGAACGTCCCAAACGAAAACAGCGAGCAATATTGGCCTCAGTGAAATTGGCTATCTTGAACTTAGAAATTGCCATACTGATGATTGCTGGAACAAGATTTTCATTGGGGCTCTCAGATAAACCATGGAGAAGTAGAATATTACGTCGGAAATTCATCTCGAATTGCTCCTGTTGTTGTGAAAGCAGTGCAACTTGTTTCTGCAGTGACCCCATAGTAACATTGATAAGGCTTCTGAAATCAGCAAAGGCTGAAGCTAGTGAAGTGATGTTTGGTGACGTATTAGCCTGTTGCAAACTGCACTGGAAGTCTGCCATCTTCGCATTGAAAAGTGTCATCATATCATTCATGGATTTTTGAACAGTTTCTATGGTGTATTCTTCAGGTAATAGGAAAATTTCACAACTGGCAGGTAGACTATGTTATTTAATGATAATTAACATATGAATTATGCATAAATTCTGTAGTTTAAAATTTTTAAATATGAAAAATATAGAGAGGCTAAAAAATATGACTTTTTGTTTAACTGCTACCCGCCGAGTACTCAACTCTCAACTCTGCATATCTGCTTAGTCAACCTGTTTTCATTCATCCTCTCCACATGACCGAACCATCTCAACATACCCTTTTCTATTCCTGTAACTACTTACTTAAGTTACTGTATGCTGACGATCTTCAACTCTACCATTCTTGCGATTCTAATGATGTTAACTCAGCTGTAGCCCTGTTAAATACTGATCTGTATCATATTGCTGAGTGGTCAAGAGAGTTTGGTGTCTTTGTGAACCCGAAAAAGTGTCAGGCCATCATTGTGGGAAGTTCAGGGTAACTTATCAAATTAAATCTTAAAACTGTGCCTCCCATTAAATTTGGCAATAATATTATTCCTTACTGCCCTAGTGTCAAAGATCTTGGTCTGCATATTGACTCCACTCTCAGCTGGGTAAATCAGGTTTCCGAAGTTCTCTCTACAGATTTAAAAACTTCCTTCCTCAGAACAACAAAAAATTACTCTGTCAATCCCTTATCCTTCCTTTGAGTGATTATGCAGATGTGTGTTACTGTGATTTGAATCAGTCACTTGTCCTAAAGCTGGATAGACTAGCCAATAATTGCATCCGTTTCATATTTGATTTACGAAATATGGCCATGTCTCCTCTTTTCGTTCTCAGCTTGGTTGGCTGCCTATTCCTCTTCATCGTAAAGCTAGAATCCTATCCATGCTGTATACTATTCTCAACGACCCTTTCGTTCCAGATTACCTTAAATCGAAGTTCCCACTTTTAGGCGTTACCCACGCTCGATCACTTCGCTCTTCTGATAACCTTCTTCTGGCCACTCCTGCCCACCGCCTTGGATTCATGTCGAATTCATTCCAAGTGCAAGCCATCCGACTGTGGAATTCCCTTCCTGAATCTATTCGGAAGACGCTTAACCGATTTGCATTCAGGGAGCAAGTCCATAAACATCTTTTTGACCAGTACATTTTTTTTTTAAACTACACAATCATCCAACCTATGTAGTATATGTATGTTTATTTTATGTATAGTATATATCTATAGTCATACTTATGTATGTAAACTATATTATATGTAAGTCTATAAAGTAATCTATTATTCATATTTTTATTATTATTATTTTTTTTAAAGTCATTGCACCACCCGTACATCCATATCAGTTTGGTCCGAAGGTTCGACTGGCAGAGAATGCCTTGTGGCATTAAGTCCACCTGTTGTACATTTTACGTGCATAAAGTTTAAATAAATAAATAAATTTGTTGTATTTCTTGAAAATTTATCTATTGCAAATTATGCTGTTAATTTAATGTTATTTTCCTTTTTTTTTAACGATGTTGGCTCTGTTGGTGATGACTCATTATTTTGTTCTAATTTTTCAAGTAAATACCCATCAAATTGTAAGTTCCCATCATCTAAATATGTTGATTTCATTTCCTTGGTAAATGTTATCCAAACCTGTCTCTTATCGTGTCTTTTCTGGAGAGATTTTTTATTTTATCAAATATTTCATGTTTTATTACTTCTTTGTGTAGCTGTACCGGTTGATACTCTCTAGGCACTACAAAAGTTTGATTTTGTGTATCCATAATGGAGGTTATTACATAAATATTTGTCTTATTATCATCCGGCTTTGCTTTTACAATAAATTCAAATCTTAATTTCTTCATTTTGTAGGTATAAGAATTGTCGATTTATAAGATGGGTTTTTCTCCTTTAAATCATAACACCATGAAATTAATCTAAAAACAGAGTTTATTCATTAAAAACAAATAAATTTAACATTACTTACTAGTATTATAACTACAAACTAATGAAATACTAACCTAAAAACAGAGAATCGACAATTAAATGTTCATGCTTTACTATTTTTATTATTACACTTGAATTGTCTTTGCACTGAAAGTAAATTCACATGTACACATTTGGGATTCACTGAATTATTGTTTTGTTTAGTATTCAAAATGATTAATCGGTAGACCGTATTTAATTGTGTTTATTTGACACTCTTTTTTGACGTTCTCTTCATTAGAGGCTCCCGCTTTAGGCTGAACTAGAAAATACTGAAATATCACTGTCAAGTGACAACACAAAGCTTACATTTATTTGTCTGTGGTCTGACATAGACGACTGAACTATTGCCATATTAAAATTGACATATTTCAGATTTGTCGTAACATGGTCTATTATTGATTGTTTCGCCTTTGAATCGTGTGTACAGTATTTTTTGGTGATTTTGTAATTATCGTATGTCCAGCCTGATTTAACATTTGTTTATATAATTTCACTTTTCTATCTTTTTTCAATCTAAGATCAATGTTAAATCTCCAAAAAACGATAGCTCTGTTATATTGATGAAGTTGAAGACAGTATGTTTCTTAAAAGTCTTTTAATTTTGTGTTTCCAGGATTGTATAACAGTATCTTTCTAAGTGAATCCACAAGTAGTTATTTCCATCTGTGTATGTCGATTCGGATAAACTATGTTTAAGGTTATTATGCACGTAAGCAGAAACTCCGCCTCCAGTTTTATCATTTCGAAAGTTGTAGTAATGTGTGTAGTTTGGAAGATGAAATCGATTGGCTTCAGTCTCATTTTCATGCCAAGTTTCAGTTACACAAATGACATGTACAGATTTTAACGACTTAAGAACACTTTTTAGTTCATCAAATTTTCTTTTTTTCCGAATGCTCCGGGCATTAAGGTATAGTAATGACAGACGAGATTTATCATTTTGGATATCTTGATAGTTGGCGACAAGTTGATAAATATTTTTATTTAGGTTTTTTGTAGAAACGTCAATTGGTCGATTGAGTTTTTTGGTAAAGCCTTTATTATATTGGGTCTTCCATTTATGTTTTTTATAGTAATATCTTTTCACCGGTGCGCTGACGTCGGGCATATTCAGCCTTTTAACTTTGAATGTACTTTTTTTTGTGCCGGAGTTTGATCTGAGAATATCTTAATTGTATCTGGGAATTTGTCCTTATTGCGAAGTAGTTGTTTTGGTATTTCTTTAGTGTCGTAGCACACTTTCAAGTTCCGAGATTTAGCTGAGTTATATTTCCCAAGACGCAATACTCTTGGCAAGGTTGGGATCGTTATATTTTCAATTATTGAACGTTTCATTTGCATTACAGCATTTGTATCCTTATTTTTTCTTTCTTCAGCATCAAGAATGAACTGTTCGGGTAAACCTGCGATTATAATATTTTTTTCTCTTTCATTTCGTTCATAAACTTCACGTATCAGTTGTTCATTTGAATGCGATGGTTCTTTATCGGATTTAACTGCTGTAGCAGTTATATTATTTATTTGAGTGCTAACAAAATATAAAATACAGAATCTACCGTTTAGACAAGAAAATTATAAGGACACAAGAAAACATCGCTCATGGCGGAGCGGACGGCGGTCGAACTCCCAGTTTCGGCGCGAGAGAGCGGGCATGCAGCTGACAAAAAAGGCGGGAAGCTCTGCCATTGGTCGTTCGAGACAGAACGACAACCGTTTAAAGGAAAATAGACAAAGCACGCGGCGCTACGCATGGTGATAGGCTGCGGCCGACGAGGCCGCCAACCTTAGCATAAAATAGGGTTGGGGTATGTCTGATAAAAATAGTGATGCGCGCTACATCCTCCTCCTCCAAGTCACGACATCGCCCCGAGAGTGAGTTGGTAACATCAGAAAGCGCGACTATCTTTTAGCTTTACGTGGCCGTCCTCGCAAACGGCGAGGTTGGACGGGCTCTACATTTTCGACACTACTATGAATAAGACAAGTCAGATCTGACGCGTGATAACGACCTATATGTTGACCCTGACTATCCACCAGCTCATAGGACGTAGGACTGATTACCTTGTTAATTGTGTAAGGCCCATCTCTCTGCGGCATGAACTTTCTAGTCAAACCCTTGGTTGCATTGCTAAGAGCACGCATGGTCAACAGTACCTAATCCCCAACTTTGAAAACTGGAGATGGTCTCCTAGAGGAATCACCATGGTCTTTCTTTTGATCTTGATGCTTTTCGACCCGATCGCGTATATCCTTTAAGGAATAGACGAATTTTGTAAGATAGGGCGTTACCTGAGGTACGAAGGCTTCCTTGGCCAATATAGCCCGCAAGTCATGCTGGACGTCGAAGGGCGTCCGCATTTCACGGCCATACATCATGTACGCGGGCGTAATGCCTGGTGGCATTACGCCCGCGTACATGATGTATGGCCGCCTGGTGGTGGCACAAGTAGCGGAATTAAGAGCAAAACGTACCTGAGGTAAGAACTGTGGCCAACTGCGATGCTCATTCTTGACCAACATCGCTAGCTGAACCTTCAGATCACGGTTCTTGCGTTCAGCTGGGTTGGCTTCGGGATGATAGAGGGGTATCAAATTCTGCTTGATACCAAATAAAAACATACATTGCTGCATTACTGCAGACACAAATTGCACCCCATTGTCTGAGATGACACGTCTGGGAAACCCATAACGCATGAAATACTCCTCTATCATTAACTTTGCACAAACCTCAGCTGTAGCCTCCTTGAGAGCGAACAATTCTACCCAGCGGGTGGCAGTATCCTCGATGAGGAATACCCACTTTTCGCCATTCTCAGCTTCAGGGAGTGGACCGAAAAGGTCGACGGCTAATACTTCACCTCTTTGGTGTAGTATCGGTGTTTGTAGTAATCCAGCGGGCTTCTGGTTTGAAAATTTGTAACGTTGGCATTCTATGCAATTCTTTAAATATTCTGTAACGTGTTTACGCATTCCTGTGAAATAGTACCGCTGCCTGATGCGATTGATGGTACGATCCACGCCTTGGTGGCCAGCAGTAGGGGCGTCATGAAATTCTTTCATTACCTCTGGAAGCATAGATGCTGGAACTACTAGTTGTGGCTCCTCAGAATCCGATTCTGGAGCGTGACGATAAAGTACACCCTGTTCCATTAACCCGTGACGCGTCCGCATTTCCTAAAGTCTACACTCCGGTAACGTCCCGTACAATGAAAATTTTGCCGACTTTCCGCAGAAAAGTTAACTTTGTGCTTCAACCGTATAATTATATTCAATGAACTGTATACCTAAAAAAAGATAACGAAACGAGCATCAAGATAAAAGTAAAATTATATACTAATAAATACCTCAAGTATCATCTGTAGCCCCGAACATTTTAAAGATGACATTTTTTTGGCCGCCATTTACACTTTACACGTTAATTGCACGAAATTCATTCCCATTTCATTAAAATATTTTCCAATAACACAAAGCTTAGTAAATTCCGCTACGAATGAGTATAATCACAACACTTGAACACAAACAATCACTCTTCAATTGTTTATTAATTATATACTATGCAAATGACACACGATAAACAATTGCCGTCGGACACTGTCAATTTCGACCGTTGGCGAAGAAGGGGTGCGGGCGGGGTGCGTAGCCACGAATCGAGCAACATACCGTTAGCAACAAAAATGTAATTCAATCGTAATGTGTCATTTTTACGCAAGTTTTTTGTGTGTATTTTTTTTAATAAAATCCATAACGTGTTTTAGTGAATGAATCGACCATATTTCTTGCTAAGTATCGAATAATTTATGTGGGTCCATTCAGTATAAATGTTGTAATACACCAGAATTCGGGTGTCGTATTTTAACTCCTAAATCTAATTAAAATACCACACAATTAATTGACTATTAAAAACATATTCAGATAGCTTAACTAACGAATAAATAATATATATTTTTTACACTAGTATTCATAAAAAATTAAGGTCTCCTTGTTTTCCGCCTAGCCGAATAACGCTTCTCCGTGATAAATTTGTTTTATTTTTTGTTTGTAATGAATAAACCCAGAAACTACTGCACAGATTTTGATGAAATTGTCACAGAGACAAATTAAACCTTCAGGAGCTCCTTTTTTACCTCGGGCTGTAATAAAAAAAGAACAAATCACATAGATCGAACGTGAGTTTGAGATTTGGGTAGCGATAGGTAGGTACTACTTACATTTATATAACAACATCCTCTTGGATATTCTTATATTCCAGATCCATCCTACTAATATTATATTATAAATGCAACTTTGTAAGGATGGATGTTCGTTACTCTTTTACGTAAAATATACTGGATGGATTTTGATGAAATTTAATATATAGGTAGAATATTACCTGGAAATATAGGTTAATTTTTATCCCGAAATTCTCACGACCACGGACCAAAGCCCAGGAGCGCAGCTAGTAATAGATAATTTGTACTTTATCGCACCATTTTGCTATCACAGTTTGGTCTGATGGTAAGTCAGTCATCAGACTAGTCAGTAGAGAATGCCATATGGCATGAAGTCCACCTTTGTACATATTTTTTGTTAATTTGTGCAATAAAGTTTTAAATAAATAAATAAATCAGGGAGTAATGATAATTTCAATCATTTAATAATACACATTATAGCCATTCCACATTTTTTTTATAAAAAATACAGATCACTTGAGAACCCTGGTCAATGTCAAAGCATTACGAAACAATCTAAGTGCAGAACCCTAAATTAAAATTTACAACTTCCGCCACATAAACGTAAGCCTACCAGTAAACACACACTCGATAAAATTATAAGACCTATTTTTAAAGTGGTTTAAATTTTATTTTAAGAAACATTTTGACTATGTTATTAAATAAACAAAGTGAAAATAATATTTAAAAGGAAAAATATTAAACAAAGCAAAACTTTTTGCGAACGGTACTTTCTAACCGACTTCAATCGCGTTCGCAATATTACAAGGTCAATGCCATGCAATGAACAATATGGACGATCGAAATCACATAATTACGAATTATTGTTTATATTATAACTAGTTCAACAGAATTAATTAAAAACCCAGAGAGCTGAGTAAATTTACGTTAAACTTTATATAGTTTATATGGTACTTAGTTTGATAGAATAAATATGAAAACGAATGAAAACATTGTCGATCGTAGTTCGATTTCAGTTCGTAAAAGTAATGTCGATTTCTCGACATTAAATCATAAATTTAGGCCGGAACAAATAATGTTAATAAATAGGTTATTTAATAAGCTGTAATTTGATATGTAATACATTAAACAAACACTTTCCTTCTAAAAGATTTTGACATAATTCCGTTAATAAATTTTACACACCGCACAATAAAAATAATAATGGCGGAAGGCACTTGTCTTGTCGCGTACTTCACTCACGAATATGTTCTTATTTACAAATTTTTTGTTGATTGTCATTGGTTTAAAAAATAAAAAACGAAGGACAAAGACTTTCTGTTGGTTGTTACACAAGTTTTGGGCGGACCAATGATATTTAAATGATTGAAAAAAATACCAAAGACAACAGACTGCGTTATTGCCTCGGTTAGGAACTAGGACGCTTCATGCCGTTTTACGTTAGTGCCTCGGTTAGGAACTAGGACGCGTTATGGGTTAAGTAACCGCGTTCTAACCAGCGAGAAGAAGTCGTTGGGTCAGTGAAGTTCTCTATGTCATTAATGATCTTGGTTACCTCAGGATCCTGCAGCTGGGCGGTTCGAAGATCAGCAGCACTTCTTCGAGGTAAGTCTATGATAACTGAACAGACTCCACATGCTTCTTTTGATGTTTCATCACAGATAGGGCGGCTAAGAGTATCAGCAACGACATTGCATTTACCAGGGGTGTATTCATATTGTATATCGAAGGCTTGTAATTTAAGGGCCCAACGCGTTAACCTGCCTCTAGGAGACTTTAAGGTTAATAACCACCTAAGTGGCTGATGGTCGCTACGCAAAATTACTGGATGACCTTCGATATATGGGCGATACTTCTCTACTGCCCATACAACAGCAAGTGCTTCCCGCTCTGTAGTGGAATACTTACATTCTGCAGATGTTAGCAAACGACTAGAGTATTCAATGGGGTGAACATCATTCCCTTCCCCTTGCAGCAGGACAGCACCTAATGCATAATTACTAGCATCGGTATGAATTATAAAAGGTTTGCTGTGGTCCGCCTGTACAAGTACAGGAGCTGTAATGAGCCTTTTCTTCAGTTCGTTGAAAGCACTACGTTGGTCATCAGCCCAAACCCATGGCTCATTCTTCTTGGTGAGTTTGGTAAGTGGTTGGGCAATTTCAGAGAAACCGGGTACAAATTTCCTGAACCAGGAGCAAGTTTGTAAAAAGCTTTTCAGATGCTTCAGGTTAGACGGTTCCTTCATCTCCTGAATAGCCTGCACCTTGGACTCATCAGGCAAAATACCTTTGGGAGTAATAAGATGACCTAGATACCTAACTTGTTCACAAGCAAAATTACATTTCTCTCTATTGGCTCGTAGACCAAACAAGCGCAGACGATTAAAGATGGCGTCCAGGTCTTCTAAATGTTTTTGGAACGGTCCATCTGACAAAATTAACAGATCATCGAGATAGATCAGCAAGGTGACATCCTTTAAGGTGCTTCCAGATCTGAAACGGTCCATCAGCCTTTGGAAGGTTGCGGGGGCATTTTTTAAACCAAAGGGCATACGAAGGAAACGGAACACTCCCATGGGTGAAATTAAAGATGTCTTGTCTCTGTCAGCTGGAGCAACGCTGACCTGCCAGTAACCAGAACGAAGGTCGAGAGTACTCATGTAACCTTCCCTTTTAGTAGAATGAAGTAAATCCTCAATGACTGGCAGGGGGTAAGTATCACTTTTAGTAATAGCATTAAGGCGTCGGTAGTCAACACAGAATCTATATGTACCATCCTTCTTAGGGATGAGGAGGGCAGGTGCAGCCCATGCCGACTCGCACTCCTCAATCACTCCATCCTTCAACATCTTATTGATTTCTGCCTCCATGATTGACCGCTTAGCCGGTGTAAGGCGGTATGGTGGTACAGCAATTGGTGCATGATCACCTGTGTCAATATGATGGTCTGCGAAGCGGGTAGCCTCTCCTCCTAGCTGGAAGATGTCCTCATGGCGCTGGAGTAATTCAGTAAGTTGCTGGCGTTGATTCTGGGTAAGCGATAAGCCTTCATCAGCCCTTAACCCATAACGCGTCCTAGTTCCTAACCGAGGCACTAACGTAAAACGGCACGAAGCGTCCTAGTCCCTAACCGAGGCAATAACGCAGTCTGTTGTCTTTGGTATTTTTTTTCAATCATTTAAATATCATTGGTCCGCCCAAAACTTCTGTAACAACCAACAGAAAGTCTTTGTCCTTCGTTTTTTATTTTTTAAACCAATGACAATTAACAAAAATTTTGTAAATAAGAACATATTCGTGAGTGAAGTACGCGACAAGACAAATGCCTTCCGCCATTATTATTTTTATTGTGCGGTGTGTAAAATTTACTAACGGAATTATGTCAAAATCTTTTAGAAGGAAAGTGTTTGTTTAATGTATTACATATCAAATTACAGCTTATTAAATAACCTATTTATTAACATCATTTGTTCTGGCCTAAATTTATGATTTAATGTCGAGAAATCGACATTACTTTTACGAACTGAAATCGAACTACGATCGACAATGTTTTCATTCGTTTTCATATTTATTCTATCAAACTAAGTACCATATAAACTATATAAAGTTTAACGTAAATTTACTCAGCTCTCTTGGTTTTTAATTAATTCTGTTGAACTAGTTATAATATAAACAATAATTCGTAATTATGTGATTTCGATCGTCCATATTGTTCATTGCATGGCATTGACCTTGTAATATTGCGATCGCGATTGAAGTCGGTTAGAAAGTACCGTTCGCAAAAAGTTTTGCAAATTTGTTTAATTATTTTTTCTTTTAAATATTATTTTCACTTTGTTTATTTAATAACATAGTCAAAATATTTCTTAAAAAAAAATTTAAACCACTTTAAAAATAGGTCTTATAAGTTTATCGAGTGTGTGTTTAGTGGTAGGCTTACGTTTATGTGGCGGAAGTTGTAAATTTTAATTTAGGGTTCTGCACTTAGATTGTTTCGTAATGCTTTGACATTGACCAGGGTTCTCAAGTGATCTGTATTTTTCATTAAAAAAAAATGTGGAATGGCTATAATGTGTATTATTAAATGATTGAAATTATCATTATTCCCTGATTTATTTATTTATTTAAAACTTTATTGCACAAATTAACAAAAAATATGTACAAAGGTGGACTTCATGCCATATGGCATTCTCTACTGACTAGTCTGATGACTGACTAACCATCAGACCAAACTGTGATAGCAAAACGGTGCGATAAAGTACAAATTATCTATTACTAGCTGCGCTCCTGGGCTTTGGTCCGTGGTCGTGAGAATTTCGGGATAAAAATTAACCTATATTTCCAGGTAATATTCTACCTATATATTAAATTTCATCAAAATCCATCCAGTATATTTTACGTAAAAGAGTAACGAACATCCATCCTTACAAAGTTGCATTTATAATATAATATTAGTAGGATGGATCTGGAATATAAGAATATCCAAGAGGATGTTATATAAATGTAAGTAGTACCTACCTATCGCTACACAAATCTCAAACTCACGTTCGATCTATGTGATTTGTTCTTTTTTTTATTATAGCCCACGGCTCCGCCCGTGGTAAAAAAGGAGCTCCTGAAGGTTTAATCTGTCTCTGTGACAATTTCATCAAAATCTGTGCAGTATTTTCTGGATTTATTCATTACAAACAAAAAAAAAAAACAAATCTATCGCGGAGAAGCGTTATTCGGCTAGGCGGAAAACAAGGATACCTTAATTTTTTATGAATACTAGTGTAAAAAATATATATTATTTATTTGTTAGTTAAGCTATCTGAATATGTTTTTAATAGTCAATTTATTGTATGGTATTTTATTTAGATTAAGGAGTTAAAATACGACACCCGAATTCTGGTGTATTACAACATTTATACTGAATGGACCCACATAAATTATTCGATACTTAGCAAGAAATATGGTCGATTCATTCACTAAAACACGTTATGGATTTTATTTAAAAAAATACACACAAAAAACTTGCGTAAAAATGACACATTACGATTGAATTACATTTTTGTTGCTAACGGTATGTTGCTCGATTCGTGGCTACGCACCCCGCCCGCACCCCTTCTTCGCCAACGGTCGAAATTGACAGTGTCCGGCGGCAATTGTTTATCGTATGTCATTTGCATAGTATATAATTAATAAACAATTGAAGAGTGATTGTTTGTGTTCAAGTGTTGTGATTATACTCATTCGTAGCGGAATTTACTAAGCTTTGTGTTATTGGAAAATATTTTAATGAAATGGGAATGAATTTTGTGCAATTAACGTGTAAAGTGTAAATGGCGGCCAAAAAAATGTCATCTTTAAAATGTTCGGGGCTACAGATGATACTTGAGGTATTTATTAGTATATAATTTTACTTTTATCTTGATGCTCGTTTCGTTATCTTTTTTTAGGTATACCGTTCATTGAATATAATTATACGGTTGAAGCACAAAGTTAACTTTTCTGCGGAAAGTCGGCAAAATTTTCATTGTACGGGGACGTTACCGGAGTGTAGACCTTAGGAAATGCGGACGCGTCACGGGTTGTCATTGATGACACTGTGACAGTGTCGCTTGGTGATTTCTGATTTCCTTCATACTCAAGCGGGTAGGTCTGCGTGCACCCAGAGAAGCGCCAAGTTGAAGCAGAAAAATCAATAACCATACCTGCAGCGTTGAGGAAATCAATTCCCAGGAGTGTGTCGTTGTTGTCAGCATCAGGAAAAATCATGAAGTCTACTCGAACACTTCTATCTACAGTGATGGTGACGTTTACAGTTGCCACCAGGACCTCATGAAGATGCACAACACCGTCAGCTAGCTTCACGTTCACCTGTTTGGAACTAAAAGTAAGCCCCTTATCTCTAAAAATTTTATAAAGCTTATGTCCGGCAACCGAGCACTTTGCAGCGGTATCAACTAAAGCCATGCCTCGCATTCCAAGAATTGTAACACATAGCACAGGCCTTTGCTGCGTAGAGCATGCAGTAGTCGTCTGTAAAACTTCAGACGCAGAGAGAGAAACCGCAGGCATAGTATCACCCAAAAAACCAGTGTTTGTCACCGTAGACACGGTGCTGTGAGAAACAGCTGAAGGTGTGAATTGATTAAAGCTAAAGCAGCAAGACCCATGAGCCGGTAAGATAGCAGGTGTATTCAACCTATTAGGTGGTTGTTTAAGATTAAGATCCACAACAGGCAGATTTACCCTACTAGGTAATTGATTAATGTTAGGTTCCATAACAGTTACTGTACTAAATGTATCATTTATCAATTGTTTATCACTTGTCACATCCGAACGTGTCTCATTACAATAACCTGAATTGCAATCGGAGGTTTTAAGATGTAATCGTTCATTAAAATTATTAGTAACAAAAGCTTGGTCGCACAGCTGTTGCGACTGTAGGTATGACGATCTATAACTACTACTAGGTGACATCTCGCGAGAATTGACATCGAAAAAACTACTATTGATAGGTTTGATGTTATGACTTGGAGTAGAGAAAGTAGTAATTTGATCACTTACCGAACCCGATGAATCGTTGAATGTGAGAGATGCGAATGATACATTACTGTTACACGTAGGACATTGAGAGCGCATGAACCCTCTCGCACCGCAACCGTAACAAATAAGCGAACCCGACGATTTATCACTGTTATCACTATCACCGCACTTTTGTAACTTTTTACATTCTTCCCGTACGTGACCGTATTTTTTACAATAAACGCAACGCAGTTTCTTGTTCGATCGTTGATTGGAATCGGCGGTGACATCCACGGAATGTCGCGTTGACGACGCTGCGCTCGCGGCTGGTGTCGGCGTCGCGCCGGCATGGGCGCTCGACCCCGTCGGGGCCCGAGCCGTGCTGCTGGCGCGGCGGCCGTCGTACGCCGTCGGTCTCGGTCGTCCTCTTAGCGGCGGACCGGACTGCTGATGGGTCTGCGTCCCCACCTCCTCCTCGATTTCAATAGACCGGGCGAGACGAAGCATGCCGGAGAAATTTTCGAACTCTTCTCTTCGTAAGCGTTTACGTATTCTTGTATCGAGTAAGCCGTAAACCATATCGACTTGCGCTCTTTCGGAAATATCGCCGACGGGAATCTTTGCAAGTAGTGCACGGCATCTCGTGACAAACACGTCGGTATTCTGGTCGCCTTGTTTCTGGTCGAACAGCTCTCTGTAGATGCGGTGTGGAGGTCGTTTATCGCCGTAAGTATTTTGTAGGAGTTCAATGACCCCGTCCCATGTTGTGATTTCTTTTTTGATCCCTTGGTACCATACTGCCGCGTTGTGAGTGAGCACCATTGAGAGCCCCCTGAGGGCGTTTTCCTCGGACACGTTAGCGCAGTCCTTGTAACTTTGAATGGCGTCAATGAATGCTTCCACGGAGTCGCCGGCGTCACCGCTGAATCTGGCGGTGCAATGCGTAAAAGTGCCGCTACCGGCGGCGAATGCTGGTGTAGACGCGGGAGTTGGGGATGGCGGCTGGCGAATTACTCTCTCCAGCAGGCGCTCGAAGGCTTCAGTTTGGGACCTTTGGATGGCCGCCATCATGGAGGCGAGTTGTCCCGACGAAAAAACTGCGGCGTCGGTGCCCATTGCATCATCGAAGTCCGGGGCGACTTCGTCAGTAGCTTGCGCTGCTTCCTCCCTGCGTGTACGTGGCATGATGATGGAGAGCACACGCGGAACGTAGGTGTAGGTACTAGGACTAAGGGTTCACGGGTTAACTTTACTCGCCCCACGTTGGGCAGCCACTTGTAGCAGTTATATTATTTATTTGAGTGCTAACAAAATATAAAATACAGAATCTACCGTTTAGACAAGAAAATTATAAGGACACATAAGAAAACATCGCTCATGGCGGAGCGGACGGCGGTCGAACTCCCAGTTTCGGCGCGAGAGAGCGGGCATGCAGCTGACAAAAAAGGCGGGAAGCTCTGCCATTGGTCGTTCGAGACAGAACGACAACCGTTTAAAGGAAAATAGACAAAGCACGCGGCGCTACGCATGGTGATAGGCTGCGGCCGACGAGGCCGCCAACCTTAGCATAAAATAGGGTTGGGGTATGTCTGATAAGGGGTGCTAAGTGCGGGAAACCTCCTCGAGTGCCCTGTCTCTTGAAGGTCTTGCTTCTGTTGCTTGATTCCAATGAATCCGGTGACAGCGGTGGGCTGACGAGGGACACGGGACGGTGCACCCCGGGCGACAGCAAATAACTCCCCGATTGACGGGGTCTTGTTTGTTGTTGGCCAATGTCCCGCAAAAGCGGGGTCCCCTGTGGGGCCTTCGCGTGTGTATTGGTGGGCGAGGTCTATTTTTTAGACCCTCGCGTGTCGGGCGCCGCTCCCTCTTGTCTGCTTTCAGACGAGAGTGGATGTGGCGCAACTCTTCGCGCGGCGTTCCGGTTTCGGCCGGCGTCGGGCAACTCGTTACCCCAACTGATGGGGCCGAGGGTGCTGTGCTGTCATGGCCAGCGCCGCGAGGAAGAAAACCTCAATAAAAAATAACCCCAATCCCACGGTCGGGCGTGCCTAGGGGATGAATGGCGGGGGGGGGAACCCCGTCTCGAGCGCCCAACATCACTTTCAGGGACCAAACCCTAGTAAAAAAGGAACCCCATGAAAATGTCGCTTCTCAAGACTACATTACCCCAGGAGGGTACCGGCCGCACCGCGGTCGGAGAATCCCTCCCCGCGTCCTCGGGCGCGGGCTGCCCCAGCGTATCTGGGGGGGGCAAGAACCGACATAGGGACGTAAGTCCCTCAATTCTGACGTCGCAGCCAGAGGCTGGCTCACTTTCCGAGGCGGAATGGGTGAGCGTAGAGAGTTTGTTGGAGGAGCAACCCCGGCAGCGGGCTCCAAAAAGGGGCCGTGAGGGGGAGGATTGTGCCAGTACTGAGGTACCGGCACCGAAGGCGCCCAAGGCGCCAACTATGAAGGCCGTGAAAGCGGCCAAAAAAGGTGGTCGGCCGAAGTCGACTTTGTCCGCTGACGCCCGTCGGGAGTTAGTGGCAGCAAAGCGCGACGAGGCCGAGAAGTCGGTGGCCGAGATGGCGAAAAAGGCGGAGACGCTGCAGGCGACATCGCCCGCAGACAAGGGTGCCCTTGAGGACCAGGCCGCAACGAGCAATAAAATAATCCGTGAAATTGCGGCCCATTCAGGCAACCTCAAGGGTACCTTTCAGAAGGGCCTTAAGGACGCTGCAGCGTCCCTGGAGAAAGTAATGTCGGCTCTGAGCTCCGGGTCGACAGGTGAGGAGACTGAACGCCTGCGCGAAATTTGCGAGCGCATGGAAAGCAAGATCTCCTCCCTTGAGAAGGAAATGGCGGAGCTCAGAGCCGCTGTAGCAAGGGAACGTCCTGAACGAGTGGCCTTAGGGTCAACTTCGCCGACGGAATTCCGGCAGGAGGAGACTGAGGTGCTGCAGCGCCTCATTCTCACCACAATGGGTCCTGTGCTAGACGCCCGTTTCGAGGGCCTCCAGGACCGTCTCCTGCCGGAGAAACGCATACGGCCCGCACTGGCGGCCGATAAACGCCGTACGCCGGCAAAGCAGACGTCGGATGAGAGGTTGGCTGCCTCAGTGGCCGACATGGTCTCAGAGCCAGACACCGATGTGGAGGAGGTGCCGGTGCCGGCTCCGGCAAGCCGTACGGCCGTGTGGCGGAAGGCGCTGCGATCAATAGCCCTTTACGGGGCCCCCGTATGGGCGGATGCGCTCTCTCGCCAAAACCTCGCTTCCCTGTGGAGGCCACAGAGGCTGATGGCGACGAGAACCGCAAGGGGATATCGCACGATCTCCTTTGAGGCAGCGTCTGTGCTGGCCGGTTCCATTCCCTGGGACCTAGAGGCGAAAACCCTCGCGTCGCTGTTCTTCTGGCGCGAGGAGGCCGTGGCCCAGGGTCACCGGTTGGCACCGAGGGAGATCGCAGGACGCCGCAATGAGCTGTGTCAGCGCTCCATTGAAGAGTGGTCCCAAAGGCTGGAGCAGCCGACTGCTGGGCGTAGAACCGTCGAGAGAGAGCGTCATGCTCCGCAAGGAGGCGGCGGAAAGGGTGAGAGAGGACACGTCCGACCTCCCCATACGCCGCCGGCGCACTGGGCGCAGGAGGCGGGCATACGCCCTGCACCTGCTGCCCCCACAATAAGGGCCGGTCGGGCGGCGGAAACGGGATTCCGCTGCCTGGCGAAACGGCCCTGGGTTGAAGGCGCGCTTGTGCCAGGCGCGCCCTCCCCTAGCGGGTAGAATTGAAGGCCGACGGGTCACCCCGCTGGCCGCTCCGTGGAGAGCGGCCGAGCCGAGGCCGCCGTGGAAGCGGCCGCCGCGTCAGGAATATGAGCGAGGGCAGCTCACACTCCTGACAACAAAACGGTAGGCGATGGCACCGTGTGGTTTTAGTGGGTTCAAGCCCCACATAACCCGTCCGACTTCCCGTAGCCGGCCGGGTAGACGAAGGTCTTTCCACACGTAAAAAAAAAAAAAAAAAATGTCTGATAAAAATAGTGATGCGCGCTACAGTGTGTATTAACTTCATCGGTGAATTTACTTAGTAAATCTGATGTGCCCTTTCCCATTTGAAAGCCGAATTGATTTTTATATATAATACCATTAAGCCTATAAAATGTTTGTAGTTGTTTACTAATATATTTTTCAATAATTTTATTTATAGACGAGAGTAGTGTGATTCGACGGTAGTTATCATAATCGTCGCGCTTTCCTTTTTTATGTTAAGGTCGAACACATCCAATTTTTAAATCATCAGGGTAAGAGCCCTCTTTTACACTACAATTAATTAGATCTGCGATAGCCCCTAATACATCGCATCCAATACTTTTGATATCTGACATTTTTATATTATCTGGCCCAGGTGCTTTCCTCGGATTTAATTTTTTTATTATTTGATGCACTTTATCACCCGTAGCTTTTTTAAAATAAATACTACAATCGACGGAACTGCTATGACTACTTGTGTCTAGTAATTTTGTGCTACATTTGGGAATAATGTCTTTAACCGCCTTGTCGAATCTTGTAGCAAATTTGTTAACGATACATTTTGTTGTGAGACCCTGTCTCTCAAATGCTCGTTGTACCACTTTATCAATTGTCAATGTCACTCTGCCTGAGCATATTATTTATTATCTGGTACATTTTTTTGTATTATTAAAGTTTGATTGTATTTCTTTCATATAATAATTATTTCGTCTTATTTTCAGAAGTTAATTTAGTTTGTTTCTTGTTCTATTATACTCTAATCGAAGTTTATAATCATAAGGATTTTTCCGCCATAATTTAAACAAATTATTTCTCTTATCGCTTAATCGAGTGACATTGTCATTAACCTTGCTCTGCGCATTAAATTTATCTTGTTCTGCGCCAACGCCAATCTCCTGTTTGGTTTCCTTCCACCCAAAGGTTGACTGGAAGGGATCTCGCTCACTGGAATTCCGCGAGTATTATCATAATAACAACTTATTTTGACCGAGCGTTCCATAGATCATTTTGTTTCCATTGCTGCTAATAAGCCGATCTATAATTCATAAAGTCAACCTGTGTCTTCAATGTGCATTGATTTTTGTTATTAAACAATTATAGCGGGGCGAGATTGAGAAGTAAAAGCCTAAAACTACGGGATAACAACTTTACTTCGGTAACTTATAAAAAGAAATACAAAACTCGCTCGCTAATAAGAGGTGCATACCGCACCGGTCCGCGCGTTGTTTAAAGACTGACTTGTTCAATGAGGCGCACGGGCGGTCCTCTGCGCGGGCGCTAGGAACGGCGTGGTATGGACGAGGGGGGCGGAGAGTGACGCGATGTCTCCCCGGAAGAGCCTACAATGTTGCCCGCTATATCCTCCCTCTCCAAGTTACATGGTCGACATGACTGTGACTTGGCTGGTCTGCCGCGATGGCGCTGATGCGCAATAACAGGAGATTTACCCACGTAACGCGTTAAGGCGCTGGCATGGTATTTGCCCTTTACAATGTTGTTACAATCAACGACGAGATAAGAAGAAGGACTACAAACTTTTGATATGCGATAAGGTCCCTCTCGCTTAGGAGCAAATTTGCTCGTGATACCACGCTGTGCATTACTCGGCATATGGACCTCCACCAGGACCATGTCTCCCTCATTAAACGGAGCAACCTGCCTCCGTTGTTTATCGGCGACAGCCTTCCTATTGTCCTGTTGCGACTCAATACGTCTCCTGACATCCACAAGAATTCGAGCAAAATCTCTCAAATGTGGTGATATCTGAGGCACAAAATTTTGCTGCTCCACAATGGTTCTGAAGTCTGTATGGACTGCAAGAGGTGTACGCAACTCACGTGCGAAAGTGATAAATGCGGCCGTATGGCCGGTTCCATCGTTATAAGAGCTATTTAAAGAGAACCGTACCGCTGGCAACATTTGTGGCCAGGAACGATGCTCGGTACCCACGAGGATGGCGAGAAATTTCTTTAACTCGCGGTTCTTCCGCTCAGTGAGGTTGGCCTCTAGATGGTATCAGAGCCTGGTGAACCCCGAAAACAAACATCGCCTTTTGCATTACAGCCGAAACAAATTGAGTACCGTTATCGGAGATTACCCACCTGGGCAACCCATAACGTAGAAAAACTTCTTCAATAAGCACCTTAGCGCAGGTTTCTGCAGTTGCATCACGCAGTGCGAACAGCTCCACCCAACGACTAGCAGTATCCTCTACTAAAAGGATCCATTTCTCCCCTTTTTCTTGTTCGGGAAGAGGGCCAAACAAGTCCATCGCCAGTACCTTCAAACGCTGCTGGGGCACTGGGGTTTGCAGCAGACCTGCTGGCTTTAAATTGGTGGCTTTATACTTTTGACAAAGGTCACGGGATTTAAGATATTGAGCCATGTACGTTTTCATATTATTAAAGTAATAACGCTCCTTAATCTTCCGCAAGGTCCGCTCCAAACCCAAGTGTCCAGCAGTAGGCGTATCGTGAAATTCCTTCAAAATTTCCGCCCTCAACGACTCTGGAATAACTAACTGGGGCTCGTTGGACTCAGCATCCGGGTCACATCTAAAGAGCACTCCATGAGAAAGATAATAACCTCGATCTGACCATCGAGTAATATCAGCATTTTCGGTATCTTCAAAATTATTTATTATTCAAGCATCTTCGATGATGTCATCTTCTAACATCTTCTCTAATTCCGCTCTGATCACTTCTTTTTTCGCTGGAGATACGCGATAAGGAGGACTCGCAATAGGCCTGGCGGCTCCGGTATCAATGTGGTGAACAGCAAATTGAGTGGGTCCTCCTCCTGGAGTGAAAATGTCCTCGTTGACATTCAGAAGGTTGGACAGCTGCTGTCGCTCGTCCTTGCCTAAGTGGAACCCTTCATCCTCGCGAAGACCCACAGACGAGCAATGCAAAGGTTCGTATGACCTACCACCATTAGGTTCAAAGACGATGGGCTGAGGGACCCTATCGTGGTTCATAAACCATATACCGCGAGAAAAATCTAATACCATGCCAGCGTCCTGAATAAAATTCATTCCCAACAAACTTTCAGTAGCATTGGGCAACATTATAAACTTAACATCTAAAGAGACATCGCGCACCCTAACCCTAACTTGCGTACGTTCAACAATTTGCGCAACTGCCCGCCCGTCCGCGTATTTAAGTTCAGTAAATACATGTTCAAACTTATGGCCATACTTAACTAAATGAGCTCTACGACTAACACTGCCTATATAATGTTTGGCACCTGTGTCTATAAGCACTTTACCACGTTCACCATGAATTTCTATTTCTAACAAAGGTCGCACTCGCGAATCTATATTAACACTATTTGCAGAAACAGATTGAAACGAAGTTGATACGGACGGAACCGGTTCTGTCTTTTTAGAAGTCGAGCAGTTGGATCGGATTACGCCAGGCGCACCGCACCCGAAACACGTGATAGTTGAGACGCGTGGTTCTCCATCAGTGCCAAGTTTCTGTTTGGCTAACTTTTCACAGGCATATTTCAGATGACCATACTTTTTACAGTAATTACAGTGTGGCCGAGCTTTATTCTTATAAGGTACTGTTGACTGCGAAGCCGTCGGAGAAATGGGTACAGTAGTAGGCTTTGCCGTCGAACATAACGGTTTAAGATCGCTGGTCGATGTTCGGCTTTCATCCAAAATATCTTCGACACGACGGGCCATAGTAATAAGCTCAGCGAAGGTAGAAAATTCCAAACGCGAAACCTTTTCACGAATACGTCGATGTAGCAAACCGTACGTCATATCCAATTGCACGGTCATCGACAGGGAATGAAGGGGTAACTGTGACATTATTGCCCTGATGTGACATATAAAAAGGTCTGTAGTTTCGTTACTACGCTGTTCCCTTTCAAATATTTTTCTATAAATTTTGTGTGGGGGCAACCTTGGTCCAAACGTCTGTTTGAGTGCTTCGATGGCGGCAGACCAGGTTGGGGTATGATTCTTCACACCCTGCCACCGTGTCGCAGCCAACCCGGTGAGTAACATAGGCAAGCCACGTAAGGCGTTTTCGTCGCTTACTCCAACACAATCTTTATAGACCTCTATGGCGTCTACAAAAGATTCCACGTTGCTAGACTTCTCGCCGTCGAATCGTGTTGTGCATTTTGCGAAATTACCATGTAAGGAACTACTTACAGTTGGTGGGCCATTTACCCTTTCCATTAAAAATCTCAGCTGCTCGGTTGTTATCATGATCGGAGCAAGCGGAGGCAATGGAATAGCCTCTGGCGCAGGTGCAGGTGCGTACAGCCTCCGGAGTGGGCGGCGGCGACGCCACCACTTTAGCTTGGGCCGCGCCCGCCGACGAACTCTCTGCGCGGGATCTCGTAAGCACCATGGTAACACGATGAAGCAATACGTGTATGTCGAAATAAGAGTTCACGAAAGTCCAGACGCACTATCACAACGTTCACCAGTCTTTATAAATAATGTCCAACACACACAATAGTTGTATAAAAACACATGTATTGCGAAACAAAACAGTAACACTGTCGCGATAGGTTCCCAAACGGTTTTTGTTTTTTGGATACACTAAAACTTTTTGGTAAGTTTTTGTTCACTGCAGGTAGGTAAAGTCTCAACACAAAAGAGTATTTAGGTACGTTAACTGTTCACATACCCAAACAACGGTTCTCTTTTTTTATGGTACACGAGACTAAAACGGTATTTAGGTACGTAAACTGTCCACTATCGCGGGAACAAACAGACACGCTCTCACGATAGGTACACAAAACAGTTTAGATACAAAACCTAAATAAATTATGCTGTTCGCGGAATATAACAGACACTTCTGTCGCGAAACTATGTCCAGCTTTTGAGTCTTCGTGACTACGTGACAAACGGCGTCTTGCCGTCGTAGAACACGTGAACAACAAACAACACACGCGAATCACTAAAAGAGCACACGGCCCACACGTTGAAGCGCCAATATAGCGGGGCGAGATTGAGAAGTAAAAGCCAACTACGGGATAACAACTTTACTTCGGTAACTTATAAAAAGAAATACAAAACTCGCTCGCTAATAAGAGGTGCATACCGCACCGGTCCGCGCGTTGTTTAAAGACTGACTTGTTCAATGAGGCGCACGGGCGGTCCTCGACGCGGGCTCTGGGAACGGCGTGATATGGACGAGGGGGGCGGATAGTGACGCGATGTCTCCCCAGAAGGGCCTACAATGTTGCCCGCTATACAATTGCATGATTTACACAGAATGAGCGTATTACGTTCCCCTCCAAGCACTCCTCAAGCAGTTGTAGCTCTCAACCAGACTTGTCAAAGCTAACAGATATGGAGACGGGCTCTTCTATAACATTTCGAAAAAGAAAACAACACTTTGATCATGAATGCAATTGTGTTAAAGAACTAAAAGAACTACGTTCTAATTTGTCACGTTAAACTAATATAATGGAAAATATACCAAATCCAAGGAGAATGTAATTAGCAAACTGCAAGAAAGTATTTTTGAAGTCAAAACTGACATAGCCGAAATAAAAATTTATAGCGAACAATCAAAAAAACTTTTTTGTGAAAACATCTCCGAAATTAAGCATGAAATAAGTGGCTTAAAAATAACTTCAGTAAATGCAACAAAAGAGCAGGACAACATTAAAGAGCGGCTTATAAAGTTAGAAAAACAAGTCAATAACTATGGAAATATTTCATTAGCTTGAAATTTAGCAGTGTAGCGCGCATCACTATTTTTATCAGACATACCCCAACCCTATTTTATGCTAAGGTTGGCGGCCTCGTCGGCCGCAGCCTATCACCATGCGTAGCGCCGCGTGCTTTGTCTATTTTCCTTTAAACGGTTGTCGTTCTGTCTCGAACGACCAATGGCAGAGCTTCCCGCCTTTTTTGTCAGCTGCATGCCCGCTCTCTCGCGCCGAAACTGGGAGTTCGACCGCCGTCCGCTCCGCCATGAGCGATGTTTTCTTATGTGTCCTTATAATTTTCTTGTCTAAACGGTAGATTCTGTATTTTATATTTTGTTAGCACTCAAATAAATAATATAACTGCTACAAGTGGCTGCCCAACGTGGGGCGAGTAAAGTTAACCCGTGAACCCTTAGTCCTAGTACCTACACCTACGTTCCGCGTGTGCTCTCCATCATCATGCCACGTACACGCAGGGAGGAAGCAGCGCAAGCTACTGACGAAGTCGCCCCGGACTTCGATGATGCAATGGGCACCGACGCCGCAGTTTTTTCGTCGGGACAACTCGCCTCCATGATGGCGGCCATCCAAAGGTCCCAAACTGAAGCCTTCGAGCGCCTGCTGGAGAGAGTAATTCGCCAGCCGCCATCCCCAACTCCCGCGTCTACACCAGCATTCGCCGCCGGTAGCGGCACTTTTACGCATTGCACCGCCAGATTCAGCGGTGACGCCGGCGACTCCGTGGAAGCATTCATTGACGCCATTCAAAGTTACAAGGACTGCGCTAACGTGTCCGAGGAAAACGCCCTCAGGGGGCTCTCAATGGTGCTCACTCACAACGCGGCAGTATGGTACCAAGGGATCAAAAAAGAAATCACAACATGGGACGGGGTCATTGAACTCCTACAAAATACTTACGGCGATAAACGACCTCCACACCGCATCTACAGAGAGCTGTTCGACCAGAAACAAGGCGACCAGAATACCGACGTGTTTGTCACGAGATGCCGTGCACTACTTGCAAAGATTCCCGTCGGCGATATTTCCGAAAGAGCGCAAGTCGATATGGTTTACGGCTTACTCGATACAAGAATACGTAAACGCTTACGAAGAGAAGAGTTCGAAAATTTCTCCGGCATGCTTCGTCTCGCCCGGTCTATTGAAATCGAGGAGGAGGTGGGGACGCAGACCCATCAGCAGTCCGGTCCGCCGCTAAGAGGACGACCGAGACCGACGGCGTACGACGGCCGCCGCGCCAGCAGCACGGCTCGGGCCCCGACGGGGTCGAGCGCCCATGCCGGCGCGACGCCGACACCAGCCGCGAGCGCAGCGTCGTCAACGCGACATTCCGTGGATGTCACCGCCGATTCCAATCAACGATCGAACAAGAAACTGCGTTGCGTTTATTGTAAAAAATACGGTCACGTACGGGAAGAATGTAAAAAGTTACAAAAGTGCGGTGATAGTGATAACAGTGATAAATCGTCGGGTTCGCTTATTTGTTACGGTTGCGGTGCGAGAGGGTTCATGCGCTCTCAATGTCCTACGTGTAACAGTAATGTATCATTCGCATCTCTCACATTCAACGATTCATCGGGTTCGGTAAGTGATCAAATTACTACTTTCTCTACTCCAAGTCATAACATCAAACCTATCAATAGTAGTTTTTTCGATGTCAATTCTCGCGAGATGTCACCTAGTAGTAGTTATAGATCGTCATACCTACAGTCGCAACAGCTGTGCGACCAAGCTTTTGTTACTAATAATTTTAATGAACGATTACATCTTAAAACCTCCGATTGCAATTCAGGTTATTGTAATGAGACACGTTCGGATGTGACAAGTGATAAACAATTGATAAATGATACATTTAGTACAGTAACTGTTATGGAACCTAACATTAATCAATTACCTAGTAGGGTAAATCTGCCTGTTGTGGATCTTAATCTTAAACAACCACCTAATAGGTTGAATACACCTGCTATCTTACCGGCTCATGGGTCTTGCTGCTTTAGCTTTAATCAATTCACACCTTCAGCTGTTTCTCACAGCACCGTGTCTACGGTGACAAACACTGGTTTTTTGGGTGATACTATGCCTGCGGTTTCTCTCTCTGCGTCTGAAGTTTTACAGACGACTACTGCATGCTCTACGCAGCAAAGGCCTGTGCTATGTGTTACAATTCTTGGAATGCGAGGCATGGCTTTAGTTGATACCGCTGCAAAGTGCTCGGTTGCCGGACATAAGCTTTATAAAATTTTTAGAGATAAGGGGCTTACTTTTAGTTCCAAACAGGTGAACGTGAAGCTAGCTGACGGTGTTGTGCATCTTCATGAGGTCCTGGTGGCAACTGTAAACGTCACCATCACTGTAGATAGAAGTGTTCGAGTAGACTTCATGATTTTTCCTGATGCTGACAACAACGACACACTCCTGGGAATTGATTTCCTCAACGCTGCAGGTATGGTTATTGATTTTTCTGCTTCAACTTGGCGCTTCTCTGGGTGCACGCAGACCTACCCGCTTGAGTATGAAGGAAATCAGAAATCACCAAGCGACACTGTCACAGTGTCATCAATGACAACCCGTGACGCGTCCGCATTTCCTAAGGTCTACACTCCGGTAACGTCCCCGTACAATGAAAATTTTGCCGACTTTCCGCAGAAAAGTTAACTTTGTGCTTCAACCGTATAATTATATTCAATGAACGGTATACCTAAAAAAAGATAACGAAACGAGCATCAAGATAAAAGTAAAATTATATACTAATAAATACCTCAAGTATCATCTGTAGCCCCGAACATTTTAAAGATGACATTTTTTTGGCCGCCATTTACACTTTACACGTTAATTGCACAAAATTCATTCCCATTTCATTAAAATATTTTCCAATAACACAAAGCTTAGTAAATTCCGCTACGAATGAGTATAATCACAACACTTGAACACAAACAATCACTCTTCAATTGTTTATTAATTATATACTATGCAAATGACATACGATAAACAATTGCCGCCGGACACTGTCAATTTCGACCGTTGGCGAAGAAGGGGTGCGGGCGGGGTGCGTAGCCACGAATCGAGCAACATACCGTTAGCAACAAAAATGTAATTCAATCGTAATGTGTCATTTTTACGCAAGTTTTTTGTGTGTATTTTTTTAAATAATATTCATAACGTGTTTTAGTGAATGAATCGACCATATTTCTTGCTAAGTATCGAATAATTTATGTGGGTCCATTCAGTATAAATGTTGTAATACACCAGAATTCGGGTGTCGTATTTTAACTCCTTAATCTAAATAAAATACCATACAATAAATTGACTATTAAAAACATATTCAGATAGCTTAACTAACAAATAAATAATATATATTTTTTACACTAGTATTCATAAAAAATTAAGGTATCCTTGTTTTCCGCCTAGCCGAATAACGCTTCTCCGCGATAGATTTGTTTTTTTTTTTGTTTGTAATGAATAAATCCAGAAAATACTGCACAGATTTTGATGAAATTGTCACAGAGACAGATTAAACCTTCAGGAGCTCCTTTTTTACCACGGGCGGAGCCGTGGGCTATAATAAAAAAAAGAACAAATCACATAGATCGAACGTGAGTTTGAGATTTGTGTAGCGATAGGTAGGTACTACTTACATTTATATAACATCCTCTTGGATATTCTTATATTCCAGATCCATCCTACTAATATTATATTATAAATGCAACTTTGTAAGGATGGATGTTCGTTACTCTTTTACGTAAAATATACTGGATGGATTTTGATGAAATTTAATATATAGGTAGAATATTACCTGGAAATATAGGTTAATTTTTATCCCGAAATTCTCACGACCACGGACCAAAGCCCAGGAGCGCAGCTAGTAATAGATAATTTGTACTTTATCGCACCGTTTTGCTATCACAGTTTGGTCTGATGGTTAGTCAGTCATCAGACTAGTCAGTAGAGAATGCCATATGGCATGAAGTCCACCTTTGTACATATTTTTTGTTAATTTGTGCAATAAAGTTTTAAATAAATAAATAAATCAGGGAATAATGATAATTTCAATCATTTAATAATACACATTATAGCCATTCCACATTTTTTTTTAATGAAAAATACAGATCACTTGAGAACCCTGGTCAATGTCAAAGCATTACGAAACAATCTAAGTGCAGAACCCTAAATTAAAATTTACAACTTCCGCCACATAAACGTAAGCCTACCACTAAACACACACTCGATAAACTTATAAGACCTATTTTTAAAGTGGTTTAAATTTTTTTTTAAGAAATATTTTGACTATGTTATTAAATAAACAAAGTGAAAATAATATTTAAAAGAAAAAATAATTAAACAAATTTGCAAAACTTTTTGCGAACGGTACTTTCTAACCGACTTCAATCGCGATCGCAATATTACAAGGTCAATGCCATGCAATGAACAATATGGACGATCGAAATCACATAATTACGAATTATTGTTTATATTATAACTAGTTCAACAGAATTAATTAAAAACCAAGAGAGCTGAGTAAATTTACGTTAAACTTTATATAGTTTATATGGTACTTAGTTTGATAGAATAAATATGAAAACGAATGAAAACATTGTCGATCGTAGTTCGATTTCAGTTCGTAAAAGTAATGTCGATTTCTCGACATTAAATCATAAATTTAGGCCAGAACAAATGATGTTAATAAATAGGTTATTTAATAAGCTGTAATTTGATATGTAATACATTAAACAAACACTTTCCTTCTAAAAGATTTTGACATAATTCCGTTAGTAAATTTTACACACCGCACAATAAAAATAATAATGGCGGAAGGCATTTGTCTTGTCGCGTACTTCACTCACGAATATGTTCTTATTTACAAAATTTTTGTTAATTGTCATTGGTTTAAAAAATAAAAAACGAAGGACAAAGACTTTCTGTTGGTTGTTACAGAAGTTTTGGGCGGACCAATGATATTTAAATGATTGAAAAAAAATACCAAAGACAACAGACTGCGTTATTGCCTCGGTTAGGGACTAGGACGCTTCGTGCCGTTTTACGTTAGTGCCTCGGTTAGGAACTAGGACGCGTTATGGGTTAAGGGCTGATGAAGGCTTATCGCTTACCCAGAATCAACGCCAGCAACTTACTGAATTACTCCAGCGCCATGAGGACATCTTCCAGCTAGGAGGAGAGGCTACCCGCTTCGCAGACCATCATATTGACACAGGTGATCATGCACCAATTGCTGTACCACCATACCGCCTTACACCGGCTAAGCGGTCAATCATGGAGGCAGAAATCAATAAGATGTTGAAGGATGGAGTGATTGAGGAGTGCGAGTCGGCATGGGCTGCACCTGCCCTCCTCATCCCTAAGAAGGATGGTACATATAGATTCTGTGTTGACTACCGACGCCTTAATGCTATTACTAAAAGTGATACTTACCCCCTGCCAGTCATTGAGGATTTACTTCATTCTACTAAAAGGGAAGGTTACATGAGTACTCTCGACCTTCGTTCTGGTTACTGGCAGGTCAGCGTTGCTCCAGCTGACAGAGACAAGACATCTTTAATTTCACCCATGGGAGTGTTCCGTTTCCTTCGTATGCCCTTTGGTTTAAAAAATGCCCCCGCAACCTTCCAAAGGCTGATGGACCGTTTCAGATCTGGAAGCACCTTAAAGGATGTCACCTTGCTGATCTATCTCGATGATCTGTTAATTTTGTCAGATGGACCGTTCCAAAAACATTTAGAAGACCTGGACGCCATCTTTAATCGTCTGCGCTTGTTTGGTCTACGAGCCAATAGAGAGAAATGTAATTTTGCTTGTGAACAAGTTAGGTATCTAGGTCATCTTATTACTCCCAAAGGTATTTTGCCTGATGAGTCCAAGGTGCAGGCTATTCAGGAGATGAAGGAACCGTCTAACCTGAAGCATCTGAAAAGCTTTTTACAAACTTGCTCCTGGTTCAGGAAATTTGTACCCGGTTTCTCTGAAATTGCCCAACCACTTACCAAACTCACCAAGAAGAATGAGCCATGGGTTTGGGCTGATTTTTTTTTTTTTTTTTTTTTTTTTTTTAATTTATTCAGAAAAACTTATATCTAATTACAGTATTTTTCCATTGCCAAACTGCTGAACAGTTTAACGGCAAATTTTAATTATAACATTTTTTATTTATTTTGCCTATTTCTACCCTTCACCACTAATTAACCTGTATCTTAAATAACTTGTAAGTTAATATCGCTCTTAATATTTACCAGCTAAATACATCTTCAATTTTTCTTACTTTTTATTTTACCTAAATCTATCCTTCACTAAACTGCTAACTCAATAAATATCGTCATATTATAAATACAGAAGCACCTCCGACTGTCCGTCTATGACGTTATCACGCTGAAACCACTAACACTATTTTACAGATATATAATTCAGACATGGACCAAGCCTTGAGAATGAACATGGGCTATCCCCAATATACATATGTGGACAAAGTCAAGAAAAATCAAAATAAGTCAGACAAGGTCAAGATAAAAAATACAGCTAACGATATAACATCATTGATTAATCAAATTATTCCAGTCCATAAGCCATCTACGTTCCAAACTTTATACGATCCCTTCAGTCGTTCTGACGCGATCGAGAAACAAACATACACACATACTCACAACTTTCGCTTTTATAATATTAGTATAGATTAGGGACACAAAGACAGATAGTGCTTACGGAGTATGTTTTTAATGTGTTTTTTGGAAGCCGCTTTTGCTACTAATTCCGTAGGCAGCTCGTTAGTCCATGTAGGTACCAGCCAGCGCCTGGTGCGTCGGCCATACTTGTTTGTGACCTTGGGGACGAGCAGCTTACCTCCTCTTTTAGCTGCACGGGTTGGGTATGTGTGGACTTTCTTAATTTTATGTAATTCATTGCCGTATTGCTCTGTAAGAATTGCCGTTTTAACCATTGCTTGTACCGGCAGGATATTGCACAATTTAAATAATTTCTCATAGTCACCGTTCAAAGAATTCTTTACTGTTTTATTAATTAATAATTTTACCGTTCTAATTTGTAGACTTTTAATTTTATTTAAGTGTGTTTCTGCAGCAAGTCCGTACGCACCCAGCCCGTAGCCAATATTTGCGTCTACTAACGAGTAATACAACATATACATAATTTTTTTACTTACAAAATAGCTTAAGTTATTTAATTTACCCAATATACTTCGAAGTTTTTTACATACATCACTGGCATGGTGTTTCCATGTGAACGAGCTATCTATATTTAGTCCCAAATATTTAAAAGTTCTAACACATTCCAATGGTTTACAATTGCAGTTATTTTTATTGTTATGTAAGCATTCATAGCTGTGGCCTGTTATTATACTACGTGCGTCTTTATATTTATTACTGTGAGGGGAGTGTATGATCATGCATTTCGTTTTAGAGTGATTTATTATTAACCCGTTGTCATGTGCCCATCGTATAATGTTTTCAAAATCTTCTTGTATCACTTTAGTAACAATATCTACATTTGTCCCGCTATACGATAGGCACGTGTCATCGGCATACATATAACAATTTGATTTTTGTATCACATTACTTAAACTATTTACATGTATTATGTAACCAACTGGGCCATAAATAGACCCAGTTGGTACACCGTATTTTATGTCTCCCAAATTACTTTCAGTATTTGCGATTTTTACCTTTAGCTTTCGATTCTCAAGATATTGCCTGAACCAATTATTTATAGGGCCTCGTATACCACATTCTTCCATAGACCGCAACAGGCCGTCGTGATCAAGGGTGTCAAATGCCTTTTTAAAGTCAATATAAATGACTACCGTTACTTTTCGATCATTTAATGCTTTGTTCACATCGTCGGTAAATTGTGCTAATGCTGTAGCAGTGCTTTTTCTTGGTCTAAACCCGTGCTGTACTTCATTCAATATTTTATTTTCATCTAAAAATAGTGTAATTTGCTCCATTATTAATTTTTCGGTTATCTTATTTATTAAGTTTAAAATTGCTATCGGCCTAAAATTTGTATATTCTAAGTATGAGCCCTGTTTATATATTGGCCTTATTACGGAAATTTTAAGTTCATCCGGATATTTTCCTTGACTTACAGTTAGGTTTATGAAGTGAGCAATAACTGCGCATACCGGACCGCTAATCTCCTTTAAGTCTCGCGGCCTGACTCCGTCCGACCCCGGCGACCTGTTGCAGTCTAGTTTGTCTATTATCCTTTTTACATCCGACGGCGTTACCTTTGAGAATCGAAAGCTAACATTTGTCTCATTAACGTAACTTTTTCTGTCTAGGAATAATTTGCTACATTTATGTTTTATATTATCAATTTCATGTGTAAATGTTGTGCAGAAGTTATTACATACATTCTCAATACTTTCTTTTACTAACATATTTTTTTCAATTACACTATCAATGGACTGTGCCCTCCTTCCCATCCACATATTAAGATTTTGCCAAATTTTTCTCATGTCACCTTTACAATTAATTATTGTATCAGATTTATGCTTATTTTTAGCCATATTTATGAGCCTCTGCGTTTTATTTCTATATTTTGTATATTCTAGTCTAAAAGTATTATTTTTAGGTTGTCTTTTCCATCTTCTAAATAACTCATCTTTATATTCAATCATTCTTTTAAGTTTATTATCCATCCAGGGTTGAGTTGTCCTTTTATTTTTAAGATCACCAAATTTACTCGAGGTGTCATAAATATGTCTAAAAATACCGTATATTTTAGAATACAGTTCTATTGGTTTATCTATTACTAAAAGTTCTGTCCATTGCACTTCACAAAGTTTTTGCTTTATTAATTTACTATCAAAAATTATTTTATTTGAATATTCTTTTACCTCTCTATTCATTGTCATCGTCAAACCGGTCAGATAGTGGTCGGCTACGCGCCGAGTAAGTACATACGCACTCAAATCAGCCGGGCAGTTACTTCGCACGTAGATGTGGTCCAGGCATGACGTTACACGGCGGCCGTCCACTATCACATCTCGCGTAATGTCTTGTATTCCGCACTGCAATCCGAGCTCTGTCATCGTGTCCATGTACCCGTCTGAGTCCTTGTCCGATTTTAAAATATCTATGTTGCAGTCGCCGATACATATTACTTCCTCCTTGACTGATATGCCATTTATAATATCTCTTAATTCAGTAGTAAATAGCTGTTTCTTTAAATGAGGGGGTCTGTATACTGTGATAATATTTATTTTGCATCCATTAATTGTCATTATCCCGTGCCATAACTCGCAATAATGTGTCACAGTCCTTTGTTTCTCAAAATGAATATTATTTCTGACAAACATCAATATTCCACCTCCTTTCTGCCTAGTTCTTGTATCTAAAAATGAATTATACCCTTCAATCTCATACATACAGACTTCTTCCTCTTTTATATTAATTTCGGTCAGACAGATAACATCCAGTTTTTTCATGCAGTCTCTCAGTAACAATTGTATTTCTCCGAAGTGTTTCCGCATTGACGCCACATTCATGTGTACTATCTGTATGGCCAGATTATTTTCGTTTATGTAAGTCGTCCACTTTTTTATATCTGTGAATTTAGTGTAGTCTATATCTTTTAGTTCTTGTAACATAATAATAGTTTTTCAATAATAAAAAAGTGTATATATATCCTTTACAATAGATAACAATTATTTATTTCAATTTTCTGTATTTTTCGAAACGTACGAGTCAATATCGTTTTCAGAGCGAATATGGAAAATTTTCTTTGCATTTTCATCTTTTTTAATTAACACTCGTCCATTTTGTATCCATATGTATTTAAAACTTTCCTTTAATCTATCTTTTGTTGCCCAAAAAAGTTTTCTTGTATGTCTCGTGACATTTTCATTGATATATATTCTTGTTGTATCTGAGTTGGTAAATATGTTACTATTATATAGGGGTTTCATCCGTCTTTGCAGCCATGCTTTTTTGGCATCAACTGAGCGAAGTTTTACTATAATGGGTGCCGGCCCCTTTTCAGAAATCACTCTTACTCTCCAGGCTCTTTCTATATCGTCAGCATTAAGATTCAACAATGTCGCTATCCTTTCGACTACCTTATGTACTTCTTCTCCATCTACCTTCTTTACGTTAATAATTTCGATGTTTCTCTCTAACTCTTTCTGCTCCAACATCCCTATGCGCTCTTCTAATGCCTTCTCATATTTTTCATGATATACATCTTTTTGCTTTAAATCCTTAATTCTATTTTCAATTTTTTTAATATTTTCTGTAGCTTCTTCCTTAAAAGATTCAAACTGCCCAAACTTTTTGCCGAGATAATCTACTGTATTTTCAATTTCTTTATTTACTTTTCTTAATTCACAGACTTCGCTTTTTATTTCTGTTATATCTTTTTGCATCTTTTTTGACCTATTATCTTGGTCTTCTTTCATTTCAGCAAGAAGCTTGTGAACAATTTTAAAATCTTCCCGAAATCCCGCCATGGTTTCAAGAACTGCCGCATAATTTTTACGAACCGTGTTTTTGCTGCTTGTTTGCGACATGTTTGATTCACTATCCGACTCTTCTATATTTCGCTTCTTTTTAGCTTGTCTAAGATTAACCCAATCTTCTAAGTTAATTTGTTTTTTCATTTGCGATATATTCGTATCCGAGCCGTAATAGGTATCTTCTTTTGTCGGCGTACGCATCATCTTAAATCGTATAAAACGTAGTTATGTTTTTGTTTTTGTCTTCTTATCGCAGTAGTAGGTAAACAATGTCTCCACTGCGGTCCACCTAGCAACACGAACGCGCCTATGCAACGCACACACACTTTCTGTCTCTTTTTGACGTAGCACTTTGTCCCGTTTCCTTATTTAAATAGGCAAAATAATTCACTGCACACGTCCGCACGCTGCCGCGCGATCCATAAACTATGATGATAACGTAGTGCTTTCAACGAACTGAAGAAAAGGCTCATTACAGCTCCTGTACTTGTACAGGCGGACCACAGCAAACCTTTTATAATTCATACCGATGCTAGTAATTATGCATTAGGTGCTGTCCTGCTGCAAGGGGAAGGGAATGATGTTCACCCCATTGAATACTCTAGTCGTTTGCTAACATCTGCAGAATGTAAGTATTCCACTACAGAGCGGGAAGCACTTGCTGTTGTATGGGCAGTAGAGAAGTATCGCCCATATATCGAAGGTCATCCAGTAATTTTGCGTAGCGACCATCAGCCACTTAGGTGGTTATTAACCTTAAAGTCTCCTAGAGGCAGGTTAACGCGTTGGGCCCTTAAATTACAAGCCTTCGATATACAATATGAATACACCCCTGGTAAATGCAATGTCGTTGCTGATACTCTTAGCCGCCCTATCTGTGATGAAACATCAAAAGAAGCATGTGGAGTCTGTTCAGTTATCATAGACTTACCTCGAAGAAGTGCTGCTGATCTTCGAACCGCCCAGCTGCAGGATCCTGAGGTAACCAAGATCATTAATGACATAGAGAACTTCACTGACCCAACGACTTCTTCTCGCTGGTTAGAACGCGGTTACTTAACCCATAACGCGTCCTAGTTCCTAACCGAGGCACTAACGTAAAACGGCATGAAGCGTCCTAGTTCCTAACCGAGGCAATAACGCAGTCTGTTGTCTTTGGTATTTTTTTCAATCATTTAAATATCATTGGTCCGCCCAAAACTTGTGTAACAACCAACAGAAAGTCTTTGTCCTTCGTTTTTTATTTTTTAAACCAATGACAATCAACAAAAAATTTGTAAATAAGAACATATTCGTGAGTGAAGTACGCGACAAGACAAGTGCCTTCCGCCATTATTATTTTTATTGTGCGGTGTGTAAAATTTATTAACGGAATTATGTCAAAATCTTTTAGAAGGAAAGTGTTTGTTTAATGTATTACATATCAAATTACAGCTTATTAAATAACCTATTTATTAACATTATTTGTTCCGGCCTAAATTTATGATTTAATGTCGAGAAATCGACATTACTTTTACGAACTGAAATCGAACTACGATCGACAATGTTTTCATTCGTTTTCATATTTATTCTATCAAACTAAGTACCATATAAACTATATAAAGTTTAACGTAAATTTACTCAGCTCTCTGGGTTTTTAATTAATTCTGTTGAACTAGTTATAATATAAACAATAATTCGTAATTATGTGATTTCGATCGTCCATATTGTTCATTGCATGGCATTGACCTTGTAATATTGCGAACGCGATTGAAGTCGGTTAGAAAGTACCGTTCGCAAAAAGTTTTGCTTTGTTTAATATTTTTCCTTTTAAATATTATTTTCACTTTGTTTATTTAATAACATAGTCAAAATGTTTCTTAAAATAAAATTTAAACCACTTTAAAAATAGGTCTTATAATTTTATCGAGTGTGTGTTTACTGGTAGGCTTACGTTTATGTGGCGGAAGTTGTAAATTTTAATTTAGGGTTCTGCACTTAGATTGTTTCGTAATGCTTTGACATTGACCAGGGTTCTCAAGTGATCTGTATTTTTTATAAAAAAAATGTGGAATGGCTATAATGTGTATTATTAAATGATTGAAATTATCATTACTCCCTGATTTATTTATTTATTTAAAACTTTATTGCACAAATTAACAAAAAATATGTACAAAGGTGGACTTCATGCCATATGGCATTCTCTACTGACTAGTCTGATGACTGACTTACCATCAGACCAAACTGTGATAGCAAAATGGTGCGATAAAGTACAAATTATCTATTACTAGCTGCGCTCCTGGGCTTTGGTCCGTGGTCGTGAGAATTTCGGGATAAAAATTAACCTATATTTCCAGGTAATATTCTACCTATATATTAAATTTCATCAAAATCCATCCAGTATATTTTACGTAAAAGAGTAACGAACATCCATCCTTACAAAGTTGCATTTATAATATAATATTAGTAGGATGGATCTGGAATATAAGAATATCCAAGAGGATGTTGTTATATAAATGTAAGTAGTACCTACCTATCGCTACCCAAATCTCAAACTCACGTTCGATCTATGTGATTTGTTCTTTTTTTATTACAGCCCGAGGTAAAAAAGGAGCTCCTGAAGGTTTAATTTGTCTCTGTGACAATTTCATCAAAATCTGTGCAGTAGTTTCTGGGTTTATTCATTACAAACAAAAAATAAAACAAATTTATCACGGAGAAGCGTTATTCGGCTAGGCGGAAAACAAGGAGACCTTAATTTTTTATGAATACTAGTGTAAAAAATATATATTATTTATTCGTTAGTTAAGCTATCTGAATATGTTTTTAATAGTCAATTAATTGTGTGGTATTTTAATTAGATTTAGGAGTTAAAATACGACACCCGAATTCTGGTGTATTACAACATTTATACTGAATGGACCCACATAAATTATTCGATACTTAGCAAGAAATATGGTCGATTCATTCACTAAAACACGTTATGGATTTTATTAAAAAAAATACACACAAAAAACTTGCGTAAAAATGACACATTACGATTGAATTACATTTTTGTTGCTAACGGTATGTTGCTCGATTCGTGGCTACGCACCCCGCCCGCACCCCTTCTTCGCCAACGGTCGAAATTGACAGTGTCCGACGGCAATTGTTTATCGTGTGTCATTTGCATAGTATATAATTAATAAACAATTGAAGAGTGATTGTTTGTGTTCAAGTGTTGTGATTATACTCATTCGTAGCGGAATTTACTAAGCTTTGTGTTATTGGAAAATATTTTAATGAAATGGGAATGAATTTCGTGCAATTAACGTGTAAAGTGTAAATGGCGGCCAAAAAAATGTCATCTTTAAAATGTTCGGGGCTACAGATGATACTTGAGGTATTTATTAGTATATAATTTTACTTTTATCTTGATGCTCGTTTCGTTATCTTTTTTTAGGTATACAGTTCATTGAATATAATTATACGGTTGAAGCACAAAGTTAACTTTTCTGCGGAAAGTCGGCAAAATTTTCATTGTACGGGACGTTACCGGAGTGTAGACTTTAGGAAATGCGGACGCGTCACGGGTTAATGGAACAGGGTGTACTTTATCGTCACGCTCCAGAATCGGATTCTGAGGAGCCACAACTAGTAGTTCCAGCATCTATGCTTCCAGAGGTAATGAAAGAATTTCATGACGCCCCTACTGCTGGCCACCAAGGCGTGGATCGTACCATCAATCGCATCAGGCAGCGGTACTATTTCACAGGAATGCGTAAACACGTTACAGAATATTTAAAGAATTGCATAGAATGCCAACGTTACAAATTTTCAAACCAGAAGCCCGCTGGATTACTACAAACACCGATACTACACCAAAGAGGTGAAGTATTAGCCGTCGACCTTTTCGGTCCACTCCCTGAAGCTGAGAATGGCGAAAAGTGGGTATTCCTCATCGAGGATACTGCCACCCGCTGGGTAGAATTGTTCGCTCTCAAGGCTACAGCTGAGGTTTGTGCAAAGTTAATGATAGAGGAGTATTTCATGCGTTATGGGTTTCCCAGACGTGTCATCTCAGACAATGGGGTGCAATTTGTGTCTGCAGTAATGCAGCAATGTATGTTTTTATTTGGTATCAAGCAGAATTTGATACCCCTCTATCATCCCGAAGCCAACCCAGCTGAACGCAAGAACCGTGATCTGAAGGTTCAGCTAGCGATGTTGGTCAAGAATGAGCATCGCAGTTGGCCACAGTTCTTACCTCAGGTACGTTTTGCTCTTAATTCCGCTACTTGTGCCACCACAGGCATTACGCCCGCGTACATGATGTATGGCCGTGAAATGCGGACGCCCTTCGACGTCCAGCATGACTTGCGGGCTATATTGGCCAAGGAAGCCTTCGTACCTCAGGTAACGCCCTATCTTACAAAATTCGTCTATTCCTTAAAGGATATACGCGATCGGGTCGAAAAGCATCAAGATCAAAAGAAAGACCATGGTGATTCCTCTAGGAGACCATCTCCAGTTTTCAAAGTTGGGGATCAGGTACTGTTGACCATGCGTGCTCTTAGCAATGCAACCAAGGGTTTGACTAGAAAGTTCATGCCGCAGAGAGATGGGCCTTACACAATTAACAAGGTAATCAGTCCTACGTCCTATGAGCTGGTGGATAGTCAGGGTCAACATATAGGTCGTTATCACGCGTCAGATCTGACTTGTCTTATTCATAGTAGTGTCGAAAATAGAGCCCGTCCAACCTCGCCGTTTGCGAGGACGGCCACGTAAAACTAAAAGATAGTCGCGCTTTCTGATGTTACCAATTCACTCTCGGGGCGATGTCGTGACTTGGAGGAGGAGGATGTAGCGCGCATCACTATTTTTATCAGACATTTTTTTTTTTTTTTTTTTTACGTGTGGAAAGACCTTCGTCTACCCGGCCGGCTACGGGAAGTCGGACGGGTTATGTGGGGCTTGAACCCACTAAAACCACACGGTGCCATCGCCTACCGCTTCGTTGCCAGGAGTGTGAGTTGCCCTCGCTCATATTCCTGACGCGGCGGCCGCTTCCACGGCGGCTTCGGCTCGGCCGCTCTCCACGGAGCGGCCAGCGGGGGTGACCCGTCGGCCTTCACTTCTACCCGCTAGGGGAGGGCGCGCCTGGCACAAGCGCGCCTTCGACCCAGGGCCGTTTCGCCAGGCAGCGGAATCCCGTTTCCGCCGCCCGACCGGCCCTTATTGTGGGGGCAGCAGGTGCAGGGCGTATGCCCGCCTCCTGCGCCCAGTGCGCCGGCGGCGTATGGGGAGGTCGAACGTGTCCTCTCTCACCCTTTCCGCCGCCTCTTTGCGGAGCATGACGCTCTCCGCAAAGGTCTGCACTGCTGTCCACGACCTCTCGCTGTCGACCATCTGTCTCACGACAGCCGGCAGAGAAAGGTCGTCCCCCATGACCGCGCGAAGCTCCGCGCGGTCTTGGTCCCAGGCTGGGCAAACCTCCAAGGTGTGCTGGGCGTCCTCGTCAGCACATCCGTCACAGTGGTGGCAGATAGCAGACGGCTCCCGACCGATCAGACACAGATACCCTCCGAAACAACCATGTCCGGAGAGCATCTGGGTCAGACGGTAAGTCAGGCTACCGTGCTGCCTCGCCAACCACTGTCCCAACACCGGACGGACCGCCTCGACGGTTCTACGCCCAGCAGTCGGCTGCTCCAGCCTTTGGGACCACTCTTCAATGGAGCGCTGACACAGCTCATTGCGGCGTCCTGCGATCTCCCTCGGTGCCAACCGGTGACCCTGGGCCACGGCCTCCTCGCGCCAGAAGAACAGCGACGCGAGGGTTTTCGCCTCTAGGTCCCAGGGAATGGAACCGGCCAGCACAGACGCTGCCTCAAAGGAGATCGTGCGATATCCCCTTGCGGCTCTCGTCGCCATCAGCCTCTGTGGCCTCCGCAGGGAAGCGAGGTTTTGGCGAGAGAGCGCATCCGCCCATACGGGGGCCCCGTAAAGGGCTATCGATCGCACGACCCCCATGTACAAGCGCCTGCAGGACGCTTCTGGACCTCCCAGATTCGGCATGAGCCGAGTCAGCGCTCCGGCCGCCGTCGTCACGCGCGGCGCTAATTCCGCGAAGTGGGCGCCGAAGTTCCATCTGCCATCAAGAACGATGCCCAGGTAGCGCATCGATTGCTTGATGGCAATTGAAACACCTCCAACCGTCAGACTGGCGTCTGCAGGCGGCTTCCTCCGAGGGCCATGGAAGCACAGCGCCTCGGATTTGTGGAGAGCCACCTCCAGACCCAGTCGACGGATCCGGCGCACCACTTCAGCGACTCCCGCAGTGGCGAGCAATGACGCCTCCCTATATGTGGCGCCGCGGGCGGTCACGAGTGTGTCGTCCGCGTAGCAGACGACCTCCACCCAGGGCAGAGTGACCGTCCGCAGCACCCAATCGTAACCGATGTTCCACAGGAGCGGTCCTAAGACAGAACCCTGTGGAACACCGCGCGTCATTGAACTCTTCGTCCAACCGTTTCGGTCAGGGAAGATTATCCATCTCTCTGAGAGGTAGTCCTGGATGACCCGACGCAGGTAGGTCGGCACCCCATGGTATCGGAGTGCCTCCACAATGCAAGACCAGGGGAGGGAGTTAAAGGCGTTGGCGATGTCCAAAGACACCGCCACGACCACCTCACCCTGGGCAACGGCATCCTTCGCCAAGGACTTCACCCTCAGCACGGCGTGAATCGTCGACCGCCTCCGGCGGAACCCGTATTGGCGATCCGCCAGGTCCGGCCCGACTCTCTCCAGGTGCTCGACGAGGCGGTCAGCAACGACCCTTTCCAGCAATTTGCCGGCCTCATCGAGCACGACGAGGGGACGGAACCCGGTCGGAGAATCCGCCGGACGTCCCTCCTTCTGCAGTAGGACTAGTCGGCCCACTTTCCACGCCGCGGGAAACCTTCCCTGCTCGAAACAGGCTGTGAACAGCCCCCTCAGCCGTTCCCCCAGAACGTCCAGAGCGAGGACGAGGGCACGACCCGGAACTCCATCAGGACCCGGGGCGACGTTCTTCGCACGCAGCCGTGTAACGGCTGCAGCAAACTCATCCCGGGTCACCTCCGGGATCGCCTCCACGCCCTCGCTTCTTTCCGCCAGTGGCGGTGCCATACTGGGGGGCTGAAAGGCCGCTCCCTGCGGGAACAGAGCGGCTACCACCTCACCGAGGAACTGCGGATCCAAGGTCCGCGTCAGGGGGGCCGCATACGGCCGGAGCTTATTCCGGACCAGCCGATATGGACGCCCCCAAGTATCGCGGTCCAAGGTACCCAGCAGCTCCTCGCGTGCTGCCTCCTTGGCGGACGCTATCGCTGTCCTCAGCGATCTCTTCGCCTCCACTAGTGTCGCGCAAAAGGCGGCCTCTTCGGACTCGTCCCTGCGCCTTCTCCTCCGGTATCGGGCGTACTGGCGTCTAGCCCTGAAACAGGCTTCTCGCAGACGCGAGAGCTCGGGCGACCACCAGTACACCCACCTTCTGGGAGGACGAGTACTGGCCCGGGGCATCGAGGCGTCGCAGATTTCTGCTAACGCGCCCCGGAACCACTCGGTCTCGTCCTCTACCACCACATTCACCGGCGCACGGGACCAACCTTTTACAATGGCCGCCTCGCGGAGAAACTCCTTGTCGAGGCGCTTCAGCTGCCACCTCGGGCCAGCCTCGTTCGGAGTTCGACTTGGGCCGCTCGGAGCGACCGAGGACGCGGAGAGATCAAACCGTATGTAACGGTGATCAGAGAGCGTCTCCACGTCCTCCAACACGCTCCAGCCCTCGACACGGCGCGCTAGGTCTGGGCTCGCGAACGTAACGTCCGGTCGCGAGCTACCGTTCCATCGCACGCACGTGGGTGCCGTCCCCCGATTCACTAGCGCTAGCCCGTTAGTGATGAGCTCCATGCATGACTCCTCGATAAGTGCACCCCGCGCATCTGTTGCGGTTATCAGACATACCCCAACCCTATTTTATGCTAAGGTTGGCGGCCTCGTCGGCCGCAGCCTATCACCATGCGTAGCGCCGCGTGCTTTGTCTATTTTCCTTTAAACGGTTGTCGTTCTGTCTCGAACGACCAATGGCAGAGCTTCCCGCCTTTTTTGTCAGCTGCATGCCCGCTCTCTCGCGCCGAAACTGGGAGTTCGACCGCCGTCCGCTCCGCCATGAGCGATGTTTTCTTGTGTCCTTATAATTTTCTTGTCTAAACGGTAGATTCTGTATTTTATATTTTGTTAGCACTCAAATAAATAATATAACTGCTACAACACCTAAATAAGAGACTTTATGTGTGTGTTCTCTTTATTGACTTTTCATGTGCTTTTGATACACTAGACCATACGCAATTAATATCTAGTCTAAACAATTGTGGTATACATGGACCACTCCGCAAGTGGTGCAGCAGTTACCTTCAAAATAGAAAGTTCCAGGTGAAGATAAATGACATTATTACAAATTACAAAAAAACAGTACAGAAGGCATGGCACAAGGATCCATGTTAGGGCCCCTCCACTTCCTATCTTATGTCAACGAGATACATAAGTATGTCCAGTATAGTACATGCTATCAGTTCGCTGATGACACCTGCCTTGTGGCTGCCGATAAAGTCCCAAATAAAGCACGTGACATGCTACAATCATATTTTAATGCTCTTTTAAAGTGGTGTCACGATGTAGGATTAGTTATCAATGCAAAAAAAAAACGAAACTTCTGCTCATTAAATCACCTTATATTAAAAATCTTCCTTTAAAGGGCGTTATCGCTCATGATCATGAATGTCTACACTCATATATCTCAACTCAGTGCAACTGTGCTCCTGTTGACGTAGTAGATTGCCAAACATATTTAGGCCTCCAAATCGACAGTAAATTTAATTGGTGTAACCACGTAGAATATGTGTGTAATAAGTTACGACAATTTTTGGCTAATATCATAATACTAAAAAATAGGATCCCATTTAAAGTAAAATTAATGCTATATAATTCGCTAGCTGAATCTTATATTCAATATGGTTTATGTAGTTACGGGCGTACATATAAAACTTATTTAAATAAAATTTATGATCTTCAACTAAGAATATTAAAAAATATAGTATCAAATAAAGTTAGATATCAATATAGTGACGACCACACTGGCCTTTTTGAACACTGTAAAGCATTGCCCGTCCATTTTCAGGTTAAATATACTATATTAAAAAAATTAAAAAAAACAATAATCAACCACAACCAGAACACTCTGTATTCACCCGATCGGTAGCTAGACATTAACTGAGTAGCAAACCGGTTCGCGTAAACAATGAATACGGTAGGCGAACGACTGATTATATTGTTACTCGGCTCATTAATAAACTACCTGTGGAATTACGTGATATATTAACGACAAAAAATATAAAATATAAACTTAAAGAGCATTTCCTTAGTTTCCTTTAAAATGTATATTGTCATAACCATAATTTTATAAGCGACGAAATAATAAAAAACATATGTATTTGTCCAATTCTTGGTTATTATTCTTCTTCTATGTATTACAATATGATTGATTGACGTAAACATAATTCTTAGTGTAATCTCAAACCTTAGTGGTTTCGCTATGCTAAGTTAATACCTACTTAATGTTTTGTAAGATCTTTCATACAGTAATAATGACAAAAATAAAAAAAAAATGTTTAAATATAATAAAATGCACACAGTACATATATCTACACAGTATAGATATGTCGGATAGTGGGAGCATCTCTGTAGCATAAGTTTCATATGATCGTCGCTAGATGGCGTTTTCCGCTAAGAAAACATTCAATGGCGTTTGTTAAGTTATTTTTTAGTATTGTGTTAAATTAAAGATAAATCAGTACTCATAGATTGATTTTAGATAGTAATTTTTGCATTGTTTACGTAATAGATAACGGTTGCAATTTTTTTAATGTACTGCGCCGGAAACGCAAGCGCGCGTGACGCCCCCAAGCGCGTTCGGACATGACCCTCTCAGTCTATGTTTACAATCGTGCATTTTCAAATCAGTTAAAAATAAGAAATCGTTTTTCTTTTGTAAGGGACTTGTCTGTGACCGGGCAGTGACTATTTTTCTTTATTGAACTGTATTGTAATTACGTGACTGTTTTCGATTTTTAAGTACTTTTGTATCCCGGAATAAAACTGTTAAAAAATGCAAGTGTTTTTCGTTGCCTGATTACCCACTCAACGCCCACGAAATGAATAATGAGAAAAGAAATGTTTGCAATAAGCCTCCAAAGTTGCCTCCGGCTACCGTCGACGCGAAATTGGGATACCTTCAGGCACGAAATAATACCACGAGTTTACCCGGATTCAACGAATCTCTTCTGCGTGTTCTTCTGGAGTCGTAGAACAGAAATATGATGAGCCTGATCGATGCAATAAAGCCGTCAGCATCTCGCTCAAAGGATTTCTCTGCCTGAATTCAACCCGGACAAGTCCGACAAAGACCCTCGTGCATGGTGTGACACCGTTGACCTCGTGAGTGGCTGATCGTGATCTATGTGGCAGTGCTTTGATAATTATACTGAGTAAAGCGCTAAAAGAAAGTGCCCCACAATGGCTATCGCAAGTGTCTTATGCTGGGATAACTTGGCCGGAATTCAAGGACATTTTTAAGGCTAGATATGACTGTATCGACGCACTAGCAGCAACGCTTATATTAATCTGCAAAATAGTCGCCCAAAGGGACTGAATGTTATGCCGCTTATGCCTCCCGTCTGATGACTTCGCTATCGTCACGTTGGCAAGGTATGAGCGCCGAGCAGATTGCAATTTCTACGATACTTGCTCATGTGTCTCGATTCGATGATAGATTGCAACGTCTTGCTTTTACTACCGAAATTACTACACGTGATAAGCTGTAACGAGAGCTTCAAGCATTTTCGCATATGAAACGAAGAGCAATACCGTGTCATCGTCACTCGACGGGCCCAATGACAGCAAGCGCATGAAGCCTGGACACCGAGCAGCTGACTGCCGTCAACGACGCGATGTGAAGCGGACCACCAGCGGCCCTTCGGCAACGCCTTCAACTAGTACCAGATGTGAGAAGCAGGACCTGACATGCTTCAAATGTGGTGGCAAGGGTCACTACGCAGCAAGGTGTCCTCAGCGAGCAACCAACGGCGGCGGCCAAGGATCGTCGAGCAACGGTGCATTAACCAACGGGGCCAGCCAACAACGGATGGATGGTATGCTTCGTGAGCAATCCACGTGGTCACTTGATGAATAATGGTAAGTCGTTTCTTTTTCACTATGGCTCTGAAGCCGAATGTTCTCTCATCAAAGAATGTGTTGCTTGCAAGTTTTCGGGAAAACGATTTGATAATGTGATTACCCTTACGGGTATTGGACAATCGTCAATTCAAAGTTTAATACAAATTTTGGCTAAAGTAACAATAAATGCTATATCTATAGAGATACTTTTTTATGTTGTTCAAGACAGTTTTCTTAAGAGTAACATTATAATTGGAAGGGAAATATTGAATCAAGGTACCATTTTTTTGAACTGGAGACTGGCGGTTGTAAATGCGATAAAGCACTTTCGCTATTATCTGCAAGGCCGTAAGTTCACCGTAGTAACGGATTGTGCATCAGTTCGAGCGTCAAAAAGTAAGACTGATCTTACTTCGCGAGTTCATAGGTGGTGGGTATATCTCCAGTCATTCGACTTCGACATTGTACGGTCGCGTTCATAATTGCAGTCATAGTTCGCAAAACTTTAAAGCTTGCAGTCACCGCTGTCACTCACACATTCACACAAATAACACAATAAACAACAAGCGGTGAAGCGTTGGGTAACGCGCCATCAAGAAGAGGGTAGTGTAAAAAGTCGACCGCACAGCGGCCGTCGTCCGCTTATAAATAAATAAATAAATATATATGGGACAAATTACACTGATTGAGTTAGCCTCGAAGTAAGTTCGAAACTTGTGTTACGAGATACTAACTCAACGATACTATATTTTATAATAATATTTTATAATAAATACTTATATAGATAAACATCCAAGACCCAGGACAATCAGAAAAAGTTCTTTTCTCATCATGCCTTGACCGGGATTCGAACCCGGGACCTCCGGTGTCACAGACAAGCGTACTACCGCTGAGCCACAGAGGCCGTCATCCTTATCCACACAGCCTTATCAACACAGCGACACGCCACACAGCGGAGATCCATGGTGGAACAGTACGAAAATAATAGCCTCATACCGACCAGAAAATTTGCGGAACAGTTCGACACTTCAGTGGTTACTGTTCGTCGAGTTTGCACCGTGAGGGACTACACCACAGACAGCCAGCAAGAAAGCCGTATTTATCCGAAATAAATAAGCAAAAACGTTTAGAATTTTCTCGGCAGTATTTGGATTTTGACTGGAAAAAAGCGATATTTACGGACGAAAAGTTCGTTTACGTCATCGCAACACGGTAGGCTTCATTTATGGCGAAGAAATGCAACTTGGTATGAAGAAAAAAATATTGTGCCAAATATGGAGTCTGGACGCATATCTGTAAATATGTGGGGCTGGATGAGTGCTGCTGGACCTGGGGAACAGGTGTGGATAGCCGGACGCGCTACAACTGCTCATTATGTGCAAGTGCTGGAAGAAACCATGTTACCAACTGTGCGGTGTATTTATCCGATTGATGATATGCCAACAATATCATTTGTGCAAGACAACTGCCCTGTGCATCGAGTCCACATAGTGCGTGAAAGGGTCTGCAAGTTTATATTAAAAGTACTAATTACTTAGATAGTATTTTAAGGACAGCTTCAATATGTTTTCTTTATGAAATCGAATAATTAAGCTGTAACCTTAATAACAGGAGATAAGTGGATGATATAATTAGTGTAATATACTGTATGTATAGCTTTATATAATCATCGATATGTAAACAAAACTATAGGTATACTATTTCAATAAAATTTACTAATTTTAATTATTGAATGTTTTATTTTGCTCCCTCTTGTTTAATATTTTTGCTGATTTCCGTGTTTGAAGACACGGGTATTGTAATTCTTAGATGTCAGTTAGTTAGTTTGTCAGTCAGTTACTTAGTTCAAATGGCACCTTGAAACATAAAAAATTGTCAGTAACACTAAAATAGAAAAAGAAATCCTTGAATAGCTTCGGAAACCAAGTAAAGCTAGTAACTAGAACAAGCGAGTGTGAGCAAGCGAGATTATCTAATATATCTTAGATCTCACTTGCTCACACGAAGTAATAAAATTGCTACCCAATAACTTTCAAAGGAACCACTACTTATGTTAGGGTCGTGAGCAGACAAACTTTCAGTCGCAGGCTTCCCTCTATAGGCAAATCTTATGCAAATAATGAGAGACGACGATATCTCGATCGACAATAGGGGATATGCATAAAATTTTAAATGGCCTAAAGTATTTTTTTCTCGAATACTTATTACCGTCATATTATAATCGAAAGGTTTTTTTTTCATTTACTTATTATTTAAACCCCTAAATTATTATCCAAAAAGTGCAAAATAACGGCGCGAAATTCAAGATAGCAAAACGCACCATCATTGGTCGAATAAAATGTGACGTCATGCGGCACAACATTGAATTTATCGGTATCGAAGCTCCTATTGTGTAGTGAGAAAAATAAATATTTAAAGCTGTTTTCTTGTGCTGATTGTAGTGGAGTTTAGTTTAGATTAGTAGTAAATGTAGAACGATGACTGAAGCTGGTTTTGTCAAAGCACAATCGGACAATCTACCGAAAATAGATGCATTTATGATGACATCATATTTTGCATCAAATCCCGATTTTACGAGCGCAGAGATCAGAGGAGTGAAAGCTGCAAGGTAATTATTATGTTACATAAAATATTTTAGCCCATAACATGGATTTTTATTAATAAATGCATACAGCAGTTCACTTATAATACACCAAAACATAACCTATACATATCCAGTTGTCATTGCTCTGAAACTTATATTTTTACGTCTACAAGATAATAATATAAGTACAGTACATGTTATAATATTATTGAAGTTCACTCAAGTATAATAACTTTAACTTTGTGTGTATCTGAGATGTATATATTAATGATTTAATTTCTATAAATTGATATCCTGATTTACGTCGACTGTTTTCTTTTGAGTGTACTAGTACTTTACTAATTCACACTATGCTGTACCTAAATAAAGTATACTTACGTTAAAATGATCTTCACAACAATATAAACGCGATTTTGGAGATACATTATCCCTTCTCATCACCTTACACCACAGTTTTCGTATATTCGCATCGTCTGGAATACGAAAAAACAATTTGTCTGGTGTTTTTCGAGTAGTATTTGTGCACTTTGGTACTATACAGTACTTATAAGATGCCTTTTTGGCTTCTTCCATGATTTTAAAGTTATCAATACTGTAAATAAGTACGAAGTAACTGAAAAGTTCACAGTAAATAAACACTGAGAGTGCCGCGTGACGTCACGCAAAGCGCGCGCAAAATGACGGCGTTTGAACTGCTCAAATAAATTCAAAGTTTTAAATTTCATTTTGAAAAATATCTAGACTTTTTTGAAGCTTAATTATATTTTTTTCTACATTACAATGAAGTAAAATATTGATTTATGACAAAAAAAAACATGAATATCCCCTATTATCGGGCCCAGTTCGGCCATCGTTGATTACCGTCTCTTTCTGTTTTGTTATGTTATATGTCATAAAATAATAAACTGTTTTACTTAGTTATCATTGGTATTAATGACCGTATTCATTTGATGGAATATTTATTATTTTTAAATATGCATGTGTGTGTGTATCTAGTGGAACCACAGTGCACGCTATTTTAACCCGTAAGAATTTTAAAACTATGACTGCAGATATGAACGCGATCGTACATCGAGCTAGAAGCCGCATGGGTCATGTGGATTTCCTGTCCAGAAATGCTCTACCGATTACGAATACTTCGCGTAAGATTGTTCGTGAGGTAAGAAGGGTAGATCTCGCTGAACTCTCGGACAACTGGTTAGTGGCTGAGCAGGAGAAGGATGAGGATATTTCTAAGATTGTTTCGGACTTGCGTAATGAAGAAATCTGAAGATCTTAGAAAAACTTAAGAGTTGCGCAAGAACGTCTTGCATCGAAAGATTCAGCGCAACGGTCGTACTAGATGTCTGCCTATGGTTCAGCGTTCACTATGCATGTCAGTTATTAATATCATTCATGAATCTGTCATGCAATTAGGTGCGGATAAAATCCTTGAGAAGGCCTACGAGCACTACTGGCGTCCCGGTCCATGTAAGTGCGAACATTTGTGGACAATTGCATAACATGTAAGAATTCTAAATCCAACAGCGGGAGGGTTAACTTCAAACAGCGTGTAGGTTAGGTTAAGCATCATTATGTTGTCATTACAAAACAATAGTAAATCAATATTTTTTAATGAAAGATAATTATAAACATTAAATAAAAAAATAGAGCATAGGAGTTCTACGGAGATAAACAAAAGAACATAGAACATAATCAAATATACTCACGACTTGGACTAAATATTATTATTTATTTATTAGTAATTGGAGACAGCTTTAAGGAATCGTATAGGTACATCTAAACACTAGACAGATATAGTAAATAGTAAGTATTAAAATCAAACCATTTTAATTGTACAAAAGTAGGTACACAAACTCAACAGCTCAGAATATAACCTTTGGGAAGGTATCCACCTAAGCAACCTAAACCATACTCACAATACCGTACATAATTAAATGAATATATAAAAAATTTAAAAAGAGATAAGAAAATAAAAGTTATTTGAAGTAACTCTTCAAAAAACCGAAGCCAAATGCTAAGCCGGAATCGAGTCCGGCGTATTCGAATCAAAATAAATCGGTATTCGAGTGGGCGAGTTCTAATGCAGGAATCGAGTCTGACTCGAGTCAAACCGTACTCGGCACATCGCTATTTGCCGCGGCGACGCTTGTGTATTATGCGAATTAAGGTTCTGTCTGTCTGTATATAAGATGTCTGAATGGAAATTTTGTGAGGGTAAATAAAATAATATATATATGTGTGTATGTATGTAAGTATGTATGTTATTTATATATTTAGTACATATATATGCGATAATGTAAGTTAAGCACCCACATCACTCCCCTCCAGAGACTGTATCTACCGGCGATAATAGTCAGGGAACCTTACCCTTCGACCTGATCTGGTTGCACGCACGACCTCTGGAGGTTCCTGTGTATGTTGGTGTGGAATTTGGGAATGTACCTGTGATTGGTCATCGGTATGCTCAACGTCGGACAGCATGAAGGCCGGCTTAAGGCGGTCCACGGAAACTGTGACGTCCTTACCCTTGACGCTTACTTTGTAAAATTTTGGGTCCCTCTTGATAACTTCGTAGGGACCTGTATAAGTTGGTTGATGGTTTGAGTGCACCACGCAGCGTGTCATCTCTAATGAAGACGTGGCTACAGGTGGAAAGATTTTTAAAGACAAAAATTTTAGGTGTAGTATGGTGTTGTGTAGGTACAGGACGTATGTTTTCGACAACAGATTTTAAACGGGCTGAGAAGTCCGTAATATCAGTGGAGTGTTCGATATTACTTTTATCAAAAAATTCTCCGGAGAGCCGTAGGGGTTCTCCGTACACGAGTTCCGCTGATGTTGATTTAAGATCTTTTTTAAATACGGTCCTGATACCCAACAAAACAAAAGGTAATAACTCCACCCAGTTTGGATCGGAGTGGCAGGTTATCGCGTGCTTTAACTGCCGGTGGAAACGCTCCACTAAACCGTTCGACTGTGGGTGATATGCCGTGGTTCTGCGATGTTTGAAACCTATGATCCTGGACAACTGCTGGAAAAGCTCGGACTCGAACTGTCTGCCTTGATCGGTGACGATATCGGCAGGACAACCGAACCGTGATACCCAGCACGATATGAAAGCTTGGGCCACAGTCTGCGCGGAGATATTCGTTAGCGGGACAACTTCAGGCCATCGTGTGAAACGATCGACCATCGTCAGGCAATAATGAAAATCTCCACAGGGAGGCAAAGGGCCGATTAGGTCTATATGCACGTATTTAAATCGCGCTGAGGGTAACATATGTGTACTCACAGGTGATGATACATGCCTGGTTACCTCGGTACGCTGACAGGTCAAACACGCTTTAGACCAATCTCGGCACTCCCTACGCATGTGTGGCCAAATAAAACGTTCTGCGATAAGCTGAGCAGTAGCATTTGCGCCTGGATGGCTCATAGAATGCAGACAGTTAAATATTTGCTTTCGCAGACCTTTTGGGACGAACGGTCTGGCTGCCGACGTACTGATGTCACAGTACAAACTTTTTCGACTGCCAGGAATATCCTGTTTAACAAGACGAAGGGAATTCTCACCTTTCAGACAATCGGCAAGTTCGGAGTCGGTAGCTTGGGAGTCGGCTAACACTTCCAAATCAACAGGGGCTTGTAATTCTTCCACTCGCGAAAGAGCATCTGCCACCACGTTGTCTCGGCCAGAGATATGTTGTATATCGCTGGTGAATTGCGATATCAAGTCAAGGTGCCGGTACCGACGAGGCGAGCAGTTACTCTCCCGTTGATGGAAGGCATAACATAAGGGCTTGTGGTCAGTGTACACTGTAAAATGAGTAGCCTCTAGCATGTGACGAAAAAAATTTCCGCGCAGAAATGTAGCGGGAGCGATGATTCGGCTCGACCGCCACCAAAGGGAAGATCTTCCGCCAGGCTAGGTGTTACGCCTGGGGAACCGCGGCTCCAACGATGTTGTGTCGGAGGTTGTATTTATGCTCCAATCCGTGAAATCTCTGAAATCGCGTCTTAGATTTTCGCTGCTATTAGTTAAGCGGGTCAATTTCTTCGCGATGATTGACAGTAGTTGTTTGATTTGATGTTGTGACGAGTGGCGTAGAGATGTCGCCACAACCTCAACACCTGGTTATAAGACCCTGGACTATCTATCTCCCCACTTAAATCGAACTGTGTCTTTACTCGGAAGAGATCTTTGCCCCTTTTAACTGTTTCGATTAATAATGAAACTATCCCTCAAAAAGAAAATTGTAAATTTTTAGGAATTACCTTAGACTCCAAACTAACAGGTGTTACTCACTTAAACCATGTTGTCCAAAAAGCTGAAAAGGGAGTTAATATCATGAGGTCTCTCTCTGGAGTTCGCTGGGGCTCCCATCCCTATAGTCAAAAATTAATTTATAATGCCCTTGTACGTAGCCATTTTGACTACGGTGCCTTCTTATTAGAACCATGCAACAAATTAGCTTTGACGAAATTAAACAAAATTCAACATAAATGTCTCAGGATTATAACTGGTGCTATGAAATCTTCACCGACAAATGCCCTTCAGGTTGATTGTTTGGACCCTCCTCTTGTATTAAGAAGACAATTTTTAGCTGATAGATTTTTTTACAAAACAATACAATTATTTTCTCATCCCTTATTAGAAATACTTAAATCTCTATCAGACTATTGTCATACTTCTTCTTATTGGGTTAACAAAAATCTCCCGCCTTTGGTTAAAAGTTTTGATAAAATATATAACCTTCCCCACCCAGTTGCCCAATTCTCCAAAAATCCTATCTTTGATATTGACTTCCTCCCTCTCATCTTTCATCCTAATGTTCTTCTAAACATAGGATTTTCCAAGAATCTTCCTGGAGCTGATAGGATATTCAACCAGATCATTTGTGAGAAATGGTCTGATTGGATCCTCATTTTTACGGATGCTTCCAAATTATCTCAGGACTCTAATGTTGGTGCAGCAGTTTTGATACCTAAATTCAATCTTTTATTAAGTTTTAAATGTTTTTCACAATCCTCTATATTTACTGGAGAATCCATTGCTCTCTTTGAAGCTGTTCAATTTGTTTTATCTCACAATTTGGACAAATCACTTATCCTCTCAGGCTCTTTGAGCTGCCTCTAAGATATTTTGAAACGATAACGATTTTCCATGCAAAGGATAACTTTCCAATTACCCTGAAAATAAGAGAAGCCTTATATAAATGTCAGTCTTCTAGTATTAATGTAGTTATTGCTTGGATTCCAAGCCATTCAGGAATCAAGGGTAATGAAACAGTAGATATGTGGGCTAAACAAGCTTCTACTTCAGGTTCTGACTGTCACAAATTTCATTACTCTCGAGACTTTAGACTTCTGGCTAAACCACAATTAACCCTTAACCACCTACCATACGTCTCACAGATCCTGTTGATATTATTATTGTGAATATTTTTGCGCCGGAGTGTTGTATCGAGTCGTTCATTCCTGTACCTTTTCCCTGCGCCCCTGAGTACCGCATAACGGCTCGTCAAGATTAGAAGTGTGCGCGTTTGTCTCAGGTAAGTAGTTAAATACCAGAGTAGGTCTGACAGACCCCTGTTAGGAGGTTACGTGATTTTTTTTTGTTATGTATATTTATTTTTAGTTTTAGTTATAGTTTCTTAGGGACGCTGTAATTGAGCGGTGGTTGGAAAATAATTTATCAGACGATGAAAAAATACCAAATGACGAATGCAGCGATGTGGAGCCGGTCGAAATTAGTCACGTCCCAGAAGAAAGTTGTGCGTCTGATTCCGAGTGTCATATGTGCCAAAACAAAATAAGGCAGTCATCACTGTTTCAAGCATGCACCATTCTCCAGGTGTCAACGAAGTGACGAAGAAACCGGAGATCATATTATTTTATAACCAAACCAAAATTGGAGTATATCTACTAGACCAAAGGTGCTCGAATTAGTCGTCGCTTTCGTAGGTGGCCATTGGCAATATTGTACAGATTACTTGATATTTCTTGCCTCAAATTGCTATGTTTTGGACCTGTCTGTGCAGACACTAGGACAAAAGATTGAAAGCAGGTTCAAGTTTTTGAAGAAACTTGCTGAACAGCTAATAAGACCGCATATGGCACGTGAAATTGCAACGAGATACACGTGTTAGCATACAATGCATACTCCAGATCAGCGTGACCCCTCCAGCAGCTGTTCCATGCATCAGCACTGCTGAAGAGAGATTATCAGGTCGTTAGAATTGTTCTACTTGTGAATGCAAAAAGAAACGCAAAACACAATTACATGTGTTTCGAATGCAAAGCGTCCATTTGCCTTGAATGCTCAAATAAAATTTGTTCTAATTGTCGCGAAAAGCTCTTAATTTGGCGTCTGCAATTTTGTTAAATTAATTATTTTATTGAGTGTTTATTTTTTTTTAATTCCTTGTTAATTGAATTATAAAAAAAATATAAGAATAATTGCCTATTACTTTAAATATTTTTTGTGGATGTAATTTTCTAGAACAGTTAGAAAGTTAACCGTAAATAAGAGATAATGCCAATTATTGAAGTTAAAAAAAAATATATTTTTGATTTTCATGTTCCTATTTTTTTAATGAAGAGAATAATAATGCACCAAACATAATTTTTATTCAAGTTTATATATTTACTTAATATTTAACAAAAAAAATTTTTTTTGTTCTGTCGTCCCTCAGACGTATGGTAGGTGGTCGTGTGACAAAAATATATCTGCCTCAAACTTGTGGTCCATCTTCGTAACATAATTCCGTCTAACATTCCCCATCTAAATTTAGACATTAATTCATTTCTTTCTCTTGTCCACACTCGCTTCTGTTATATTATTGCAAAGTTCATAACTAAAAATAACCTAAAACTATAGTTCCCATTACAATTTTTTTTTTTTTGTATTTTTTTTTATCTTCCGAAATCTACCTATTAAGTATGTCCCTTGTTTTGCATAACTTTTATACCTTACACACTCACTACACATTATAATCATTAAATTGTCTTCTCTTTTACTAACAATACCTACTTGTTGTGTTTGTCTTTTTGTGTTTGTACATTTGTTAACCTTCTCCTTTCAGATTGTATACCGTCCATTTTTGTAACTTCGTGTGTCTTTAAACCATGACATTGGCAGAATCACCGAAAGTTCGGTGGAAGCCATAATATAGAAAAGAAAGAAATAAAGAAAGAACCGTCATACAGTTTAGAAAGAATCCAATGGTTATAAAGCCCGCCATACACTCGAGACTTGTCTTTTGGTGTGTACGTAATGTTTTTGTTTCTTATTTTAGTTTCTTTGTTTTCTAAGATCAATATTATTATTGCTTTATCTGCTTGTATCAATTTATCATAAACCTTATATTAAAATTTGTATTTGTATTAGATATCAGGTCGGCCGGCAGGTTGTGCAGGAACAGACTTAAAACAACACCCTGGATACATTACATATGTATTTATATTTTTATACTTTTATTATTTATTATATTGTTATATTTACATTAACCCATTTATCTATATACAATGCAGCAATGTGATAATATTTTTTTTATCCGAAACCTACTGCTCTGCTGAGGGATCTGGTGACTCAACTTTTGTTTCCTGTGATTCTACAATGACCTTGGGAGCTTTTGTTGATAATACATTCCACAATTTTCCATATACACAAAGCATTCCCGCGCATACACAGACTTCATTGAAACATTTTCTTCTGTGCACCTTGGCGCAATTCTTGTGCCTGAAACCTGGTTGAAATCAAATTTACCTTCGACTAGCTATTCGCTTCCTGGCTTTATCTTATACGAAACGATCGTGTAGGATCCCGGGGAGGCGGCGTTCCCATTTATTTAAGAAGTTATATACATTACCGTGTGCTTGCTATGTCACCTTCTGAATATACCGCCAACAGCGAATATATATTTCTTACATACATACATATAATCACGTCTATATCCCTGCGGGATAGACAGAGCCAACAGTCTTAAAAAGACTGATAGGCCACGTTCAACTGTTTGGCTTTATGATGGAATTGAGATTCAAATAGTGACAGGTTGCTAGACCATCGCCTAAAAGAAGAATCCCAAGTTTATAAGCCTATCCCTAAGTCGCCTTTTACGACATCCATGGGAACGAGATGGAGTGGTCCTATTCTTTTTTTTATTGGTGCCGGGAACCACACGGCGTATATTTCTTGAAGTCTCGTTTAAGGGAGTTGGAGCCGTATTAGCAGTATTCTATTGCCCCTCTTCAAATATTAATTATTTTAGTGCCTTTGAATCTCTCTTGGAGTCGGTTTCTCCAGATTACACAAACCATCTGATCCTAGGAGATTGCTCTTGCTAATGCTTTTACATCTAATGCAGCGAGGACAGATTGGTCTCCGGTTTTGTCGGCTAATACAGTGGATGAAAATATTTCTCGTTTTAATAATGAACACGTCTTAACACTGTACGATAAACATACTCCCGTACGTGCCATCAATGTAAAGCGCCCTCCTGCACCATGGATCACGGAGGCGGTACGTAACGCCATGAGAAAACGAAATCGTGTTTTTAGATAGTTCAAACGTGATCGTACTAATGAGAATTGGTGCTTATATAAGGCTGCAAAGAATCTCTGCAATAGATTTTGTAAAAATGCAAAATGCCAATATTTTTCCGACAATATTTCTCCAGCTAGTATGTAGAAATTTCTTAATTCTCAGGGTATAGGTAAAGTTCAGAAATCATGTTCAAAATTCCCTTTCACTTTGAATGAGCTTAACAATTATTTTTCCTCAGTTCCTCTTTTAGATGAAAATATCAAATTAGCTTCGATCTCTTCTATTCTTGCTTAGCCTGCTCCCGACGGTAGGCCAATTGAAGTCGACGTATATAAAACCATTCATTCCATCTCCTCTAATGCAGTTGGTCCAGATCAAATAAGTCGTGTGATGTTAATTCCGATCCTCTCTTATGTCCTCCCTATCGTCACCCATATTATAAATACCAGTTTCTCAGAAAATCGCTTTCCTCTTTCATGGCTCATGGCCTATGTACGATCGCGTTCATATCTGCAGTCATAGTTTTAAAATTCTTACGGGTTAAAATAGCGTGCACTGTGGTTCCACTAGATACACACACACATGCATATTTAAAAAGAATAAATATTCCTTCAAATGAATACGGTCTTTAATACCAATGATTACTAAGTAAAACAGTTTATTATTCTATGACATATAACATAACAAAACAGAAAGAGAGGGTAATCAACGATGGCCGAACTGGGCCCGATAATTGTCGATCGAGATATCGTCGTCTCTCATTATTTGCATAAGATTTGCCTATAGAGGGAAGCCTGCGACTGCCAGACTTATGTCATTTCAATAAAGTTGAAAGTTTGTCTGCACACGACCCTAACATAGGTAGTGGTTCCTTTGAAAGTTATTGGGTAGCAATTTTATTACTTCGTTTGTGCAAGTGAGATCTAAGATATATTAGATAATCTCGCTTGCTCACACTCGCTTGTTCTAGTTACTAGCGGATTCCGAAGTTATTCAAGGAATTTCTGTCTATTAAAAAAAAAATTGATACTGACAATTTTTAATGTTTCAAGGTGCCATTTGAACTAAGTAACTGACTGACTAACTAACTAACTGATATCTAAGAATTACGATACCCGTGTCTTCAAACACGGAAATCAGCAAGAAATATTAAACAAGAGGGAGCAAAATAAAACACTCAATAATTAAAATTAGTAAATTTTATTGAGACAGTTTACCTATAGTTTTGTTTACATATTGATGATTATATAAAGCTATACATACAGCATATTACACTAATTGTATCATCTACTTATCTCCTGTTATTAAGGTTACAGCTTAATTATTCGTTTTCATAAAGAAAAGATATTGAAGCTGTCCTTAAAATACTATCTAAGTAGTAGTTTTAATATAAACTGGCAGAACCTTTCACGCACTATATGGACTCGATACACAGGGTAGTTGTCTTGCACAAATGATATTGCATATCATCAATCGGATAAATACACCGCACAGTTGGTAACATGGTTTCTTGCAGCACTTGCACATAATGAGCAGCTGTAGCGTATCCTGCTATCTACACCTGTTCCCCAGGTCCAGCAGCACTCATCCAGCCCCACATATTTACAGATATGCGTCCAGACTCCATATTTGCCACAATATTTTTTTCTTCATACCGAGTTGCATTTCTTCGCCATAAATGAAGCCTACCGTGTTGCGATGACGTAAACGAACTTTTTGTCCGTAAATATCGCCGTGTTCCAGTCAAAATCCAAATACTGCCGAGCAAATTCTAAATGTTTTTGCTTATTTATTTCGGATAAATACGGCTTTCTTGCTGGCTGTCTGTGGAATAGTCCCTCACGGTGCAAACTCGACGAACAGTAACCACTGATGTGTCGAACTGTTCCGCAAATGTTCTGGTCGGTATGAAGCCATTATTTTCGTACTGTTCCACCATGGATCTCCGCTGTGTGGCGTGTCGCTGTGTTGATTAGCGGACGACGGTCGCTGAGCGGTCGACTTTTTACACTACCCTCTTCTTGATGGCGCGTTACCCAACGCTTAACCGCTTGTTGTTTATTGTGTTATTTGTGTGAATGTGTGAGTGACAGCGGTGACTGCAAGCTATAAAGTTTTGCGAACTATGACTGCAATTATGAACGCGACCGTACGTCCTCTCCCAAAAATCCCAGATCCTACTTATCTGAATGACATACGTCCTATCTCCATACTTTCATTCTTATCGAAGATTCTAGAAGCATCTGCCTTTAACCAGTTATCAAAACATCTAGTTGATAACCATCTTTTAAACAAATATCAATCTGTAGCCACTGTGCCGTACACTAGTACCACCACTGCACTTCTTCGAGTAACAGAAGCGAACGGGATTGGAACATAAACAAGTCACAATTTTTGTATTAATAGACTTTAGTAACGCCTTTTATACTATTGACATTGATATCCTTTTAGCCACCCCTTCCTGTTGCAACGTCTCTTCTTCAGTGATTTCTTGGTTCTCCAGTTATCTTGATGGATGCCGGCAACAGGTACGTAACGGTACGGATGAATCGTTTTGGTATGAATTGAAAGCTGGCGTCTCACAAGGCGGTATTTTGTCTCCTATTTTGTTCTCAGTTTTCATAAACTTGCTTTCATTATATATTAACTATTTTATCACTTCTATGCTGACGACTTGCAGCTTTATGTACAGACGAGTATTGATAACATGGAACTGGCCAATGATTTGCTGAATCAAAACTTAAATGGAGTTCTAGATTGGTCTAATCGATATGGCATTTGAGTTAATATTCAAAAGTGTCAGGCTATAGTAGTTGGCAGTTTCTATCGGATTAATAATATTGACATTAACACTTTTCCACCGCTGATCTTTGACGGAACTATAACTAAGTTTAATACGACTGTTAAAAATCTTGGCTTACATATTGATACCAATTTACATTAGGATTCATGCGTTATTTCAACCAGTCGGAAAGTTTACAGTACTCTGCATTATTTGCAACGCTTAAAACATTTTCTTCCAACAAAGACGAAGATTATGCTTTCCCAAGCACTTCTTCTGCCTATGATTGATTATGCTGATGTGTGTTATCTAGATTTAACTGAAGAGCATCTCAACAATTTAGAACGTCTTCTTAACACTTGTATCAGGTTTATATTCTACCTTCAGAAGTACGATCATATTTCTGAATACCGTTCTCAGCTAAAATGGCTCCCCATCCGCAACCGTAGAAATCTTCACATTTTATGTCAGCTCTATACCATTCTCAATAATCACCATGTCCCAGACTATCTTAAAAAAGACTTCCAACTATGAAGTTCTACTCACGAAAAAATTTTACGTTCTTCAACTAAGTTAACTCTTGCTATTCCTTTTCACGGTACAGGTATTGTCTCCAATTCTTTTGGCGTTGTGGCTGTTAGGCTCTGGAATTCACTTCCCGATTCTATTAGGATATCCCCAAGTCGTTCTAGTTTCAAATCACGGGTATACGGGTTTTCCTTGAGTCGCGAGGGTATTTAATATAAGCCTTTTTACTCATTTCGGTAATCGCTTCATCTATTTATTTATGTATATTTTTTATTTATTGAAGTTTTTATGTATGTTTATTATAATTATTTTATTTTATATTTTGTGTAGGTATAAATATATTTATTTAGTTTGATCCCACGTAAAGTTCTCTGTCAGACCCAATGGTTGACTGGTAGATAATCCTACAAGATTAAGTCCGCCTATTGTGCTATACATTGGTATTTTGTGCAATGAAGTTTAAATAAATAAATAACACATGGATTACTAAGTCCTAACCAATTAGGTTTTAGAGCAGGCCATACTACAAACATGGCTCTCCTAAAAATTACAGAGGACTTGCGTTTAAACATTGATAATAAGAGCCTCACAGCCCTAGTTCTCTTAGACTTTTCTAATGCTTTCAACTTAGTCGATTTTGATATCCTGCTGGCTGTTCTGAGTTCTTTAAAAGTTTCTCCATCGTGTCTTCTGTGGTTTCGCTTCTATCTTCAAGATCGCCATCAGAAAGTTAACGCCAACCAGATTAGTTCTGATTGGTGTGCGCTCGCTGCTGGTATTCTACAAGGTGGAGTTCTTTCTCCTATACTATTTTTAATTTTTATAGATGGCATTACTCGTATCCTCCTCTTTTCATCTTTACGCTGGCGTTCTCCAAATTTATGCAGCTGCCCCACTTGAGGAATTCCATAATGCCGTCGGCGTTATCAACGCAGACCTTATTTCGATTGCCAATTGGGCTCGGAATTTTGGACTAACGATAAACGCCAACAAATATCAGGCAATTATTATTGGTAGCCTTCATTTTACTAGTATATTAAATTTATCCTTGGTACCCAAGGAAAAGGGATAATTACACATTTGTCTTGGCGAATTATTTATTTATTAACATATTAACATATTTTTTATAAATACTGATGATGACTGATGACAAAATATGGGATGCTCAAGCGGGATTTCGAAAGGGATGTACTGATCAGGTCTTTTCATTGCGGCGCATAGCCGAAAAGTTTTTTGCCAAGAGTCAAAAAGTCTATTGCACATTCGTAGATCTGAAAAATGCCTATGACAGAGTTGAGAGGAATGAATTGTGGTCAGGACTTTGTATGCATGGGATGAGCAGTCTCTTGATACGAACACTGAAATCCTTATATGAGGATTCGAGTGCTTGTGTCAGGATAAACGGAGCGCACACTGAGTGGTTTAAGATTGAGAAAGGCGTTAGGCAAGGATGTGTAGCGTCACCGTGGCTGTTCAACCTATTTATGGATAGTTGTTTGACAGATTTGAAAGAGTCTGAAAGTGGATTAAGGATGAATGAGTTACTCGTCAAATGTCTGCTCTATGCCGACGATCAGGATATACTGGCGTCATCAGCGGAGGAGTTACAGGAGACGGTAAACTGTATGCATAAAGCTTTAAAAGAGAAAGGAATGAAAGTGAACGTAAGTAAAACTAAAACACTGGTTTTTGAAATGAAGAAAGAAATGACAGCATGTAATATTTTGATACATACATACATACATAAAATCATGCCTCTTTCCCGGAGGGGTAGGCAGAGACTACCTCTTTCCACTTGCCACGATCTCTGCATATTTCCTTCGCTTCATCCACATTCATAACTCTCTTCATGCAAGCTCGGCGGTTTCGGGTACTTTTGACCTGACCCTTTACCAGGACGTCCCCAATTTGATCAAGATACGTTCGTCTAGGTCTTCCCACTCCGACCTTTCCCTCCACACCCTCCATGTATATCTGCTTAGTCAACCTGTTTTCATTCATTTTCTCCACATGACCGAACCATCTCAACACACCCTTTTCTATTCCTGTAACTACATCTTCTTTCACATCACAACATTCCCTTATCACGCTGTTCCTTATACGGTCACTCAATTTCACACCCAACATACTCCTTAACGCTCTCATTTCCACTTCATTTATTCTGCTTTCGTGCTTCTTTTGCCATACCCAACTTTCACTCCCATACATTAATGTCGGGACCAACACAGCACAGCCAGTCGAGCCTTTTTGGATAGTTTCTGACTGCTCATAAAGGCATGCAAAGCTCCATTCACCATGTTCCCCGTGTTCACTCTCCTTTCAATATCACTATCACACTTGCCATCTGATGTAAACTTTGATCCTAGATATACAAACTCTTTCACTTGCTCAACTTTTTCTCCTCCAATCAAAATATTACATGCTGTCATTTCTTTCTCCATTTCAAAAACCAGTATACTAATATTGTGAAGTTGACGTTGTTGAAGAAAATGCTGCAGTGCAGTTTGTTACCGCTTCTTCTGCACTGACGCCTTGGAAGCGGCAGTAAACTTAGTTTTTAAGTAATTTATTTGACGTCAACCAAGTTGTTAAACCATACGACAATTATTAAGCGATATAATAGTATCCTATAATAATGAATAAAAAAATTTGAATTTTGAATTTTTGAATTTGAATTTTTTGAATTTTGAATTTTGAGTGTTTTAGTTTTACTTACGTTCACTTTCATTCCTTTCTCTTTTAAAGCTTCATGCATACAGTTTACCATCTCCTGTAACTCCTCCGCTGATGACGCCAGTACAACCTGATCGTCGGCATAGAGCAGACATTTGACGAGTAACTCATTCATCCTTCATCCACTTTCAGACCCTCTCAAATCTGTCAAACAACTATCCATAAATAGGTTGAACAGCCACGGTGACGCAACACATCCTTGCCTAACGCCTTTCTCAATCTTAAACCACTCAGTGTGCGCTCCGTTTATCCTGACACAAGCACTCAAATCCTCATATAAGGATTTCAGTGCTCGTATTAAGAGACTGCTCACCCCATGCATAGAAAGTGCTGACCACAATTTATTCCTCTCAACTCTGTCATAGGCCTTTTCCAAATCCACGAATGTGCAATAGACTTTTTGACTCTTGGCCAAAAACTTTTCGGCTATGCACCGCAAAGAAAAGACCTGATCAGTACATCCCATTCCCTTTCGAAATCCCGCTTGAGCATCCCATATTTTGTCATCAGTTTCATTCCTGACTCTATTAATCAATACCTTAGCATACAATTTGCCGACGACGCTAAGCAGGCTTATACCACGATAATTTTTGCAGTCCAGTTGTGACCCTTTTCCTTTGTAAAGTGGCACGATAACAGCCTTACACCAATCTTTTGGTACTCGGCCGCTTCTCCAACATAAATTGAAAAGGCAGTACAACTGTCTAGCTACGACGCCTTTTCCTGCTTTTAGCATCTCGACCGACACTCTATCATACCCAGCAGCCTTACCCGCTTTCATACTCTTAAGTGCTTCCACAATTTCGAACATTTCAATTTCGCCTTCCATCTCATTCTCTTTTTCTTCGCTATAGCAGAACTCTTTCTTATTTTCTTCCTTTTTTTTTTAAATAAACTTTCAAAATAGTCCTTCCATAACTTTAGCACACATTCTTCTCCTTTCACAACGCTACCATTCTGGCATCTGATCCTAGTCAGCTTTCTGGTTATAGTTTTTCCTCGGGCTGACCTTACGGATTTCCAGAATACTTTCAGATTTGACTGAAAGTCTTCTGAAAGCCTTTTATCAAATTCGCCTTTATACTCTTCTTTCTTTCTAATCACAGCTTTCTTAACCAAATCTTTCATTTTTTTATATTCCTTACGTGCTTCATTCACATCTTCATCTATAACCTCTTGCATTCTTAAGTTAGCTTTTGCTGCTAACAAATCCAGCCATGCTTTCTTCTTTAATCGCTTGTTTTGGGGGGCAGACTTTAGACAGGTACACTGGTGCAGACGGTCCGTTTATTTTCAAATTTGTGGTAGAGAACTTACTTCCCGGATTACTCTTATTGTAAGTTTTGACAGCACGAATTAAGCTATCTTTCAGCACAATGCTATTCAGTTCAGCTACTATTGGTCGTCTACCCTCAGTTTTGCCGTGCACTCTATATGTATATGTCTTTGATATCTGAGTCCTGAACGGGAAGGGACAGCGCCGATCCAGTGGCTTTCACAAGTTTCACTAAATCTTCTTTAGTTTCGTTCTTCGGGGCTGGTACGTTGCGTAGTTCAATAGAAGAGTATTTTAATTGCCGCTCTAATTTCTCAACCCTCGCCTCCAGTATTTTAATATAATCACGATCGTGTTTACGTTCTTCTTCCAGCAAATTTAACCTAGTAGCCATATCGTCATACCTTGACGACATAAATTCAATTGAACTGCGTATATCATTATTCTGTTCCTTTATCTCTGAGACTGTTTCAATCAAAGTATTTCATTTGGAATTCTGTTCTTGTTTAGATGTGGTAACAATGTCCAGCAGGTACTCTTTTAGTTCTGCAAAATCGTCTCGGGGACGTTTCAGGCATCTTTGAGTCACATATTCATGTGGTGATCGGGTATCATGAGAATCACACTCCAAACTATTTATATTCAGTGCAGATACTGAGTTAGGAGTATGCGGTGGTGTGCGCTTCAACATGTCAAATAGTTATAGTAGGCGAAAGGTGTAAATTGTAGTGTCGATTAGATACAGCAAACTATTGCACCCCTGTAACGCAGGCGATAAGTACATACGACGTAGCACTAATTAGGTGATTGATAACGAGAGCCGTCGTCAGTGCCACGAGAAACTGGTTCGCTCGTAGACCGTCGATACTCCGTCCCGCTCCCACTCGTGGATTAAGATGGCCTGGCGACCGAAGGCGGGGCAAACAACAATGCAGCTACGCCGTAGGCCTTCGTAGTTCCGACAGTGTATGTCCTACGACGCTCTCGTAGCCGCCGCCGCTGGTACAGATGGTGGGGACCGCAACGTAGCTAATGGCGATGACAGGGACGAAAAATAGCAGCCGTTACTTCTCGCGGGGGTGAGGGCAGGGTTCCCGCACTCGCTTACTCGATCCGCGGACTGTCAGACGGCTTGATGCAGTGGCATTTTTATAAAATACGCAAATTGTTTGCTGAGATTATCGCACTTAAACTGATAAACTTAAAAAGCCTTGTTGTTCGCACTTAGATTTATTAAAACTTGCAAAAATCGCGTCACGTCCACACTCAACTAAGGCGCAAAGGCGAGAGGTAGATTGATTGAGGTAGATTGTAAAGAAGGCAAAGTATTCTCATATCTCTACGCAGACGAATGGGCAGCCAGTTTAGTTGTCTGCGAAACTCCGAGACGACGATCATACTTCTTGAGGTCAAAAATGAATCAGATACACAAATTCTGTAGACGTTCCAGTTTATCAAGGAGTTCCTTGGTAGCATCCAAAAAGCACGCGTCAGCATAGTCGAGGAGAGGAAGAATGAGGAGTTGACATAAGGAAACTTTAGTTTGAAAGGGGAAAAAATTTTGGAGACATTTCAAAGTGTGGAAGGAATAGTGTACCTTGCGACTTTATTAGGCATACATATAGATTCTCATATTAACTGGAAAAGTCACATAGAAAATGTCAAAGCAAAATTAAGTAAATTTATATATGCACTATATCAAATAAAACATTGCACAAATCTTGAAACTGCACTATCGGCTTACTATGCGTATGCTTACTCCTGGCTAAAGTATGGGGTAATGCTATGGGGTAATAGTAGTAGCGCTCATGAAGTATTTATATTACAGAAAAAATGTGTTAGAATATTAGCAGAAATAAAAAATACTGAAAGCTGCAAACCATATTATAAAAAATTTGAATTACTAACACTACCTTCAATTTACATTCAGGATATATGTCAATTTGTACACAAAAATAAGCATTTATTTACTCAAATAAAAGATACACATACATATCACACCAGAAATAAAAATAACTTATGCATTCAACCTGCAAGAATAAAAATGCTCCACCAAAGCCCATTTCATATGGGAATAAAAATTTATAATAAACTACCAAATTCTATAAAAAATGAAAATAAATTAACTCACTTTAACAAAAAAATTAAGTCTATGCTTCTTCAAAACAATTTTTATTCTATAGATGAGTACCTTAATTTAAATAAGTAGTAGGATTATAATAGTTTTACATTGTAAACTTGAAAACATTAGAACATTATAAATATTTACAATAATAATAAATAAGCACCTATTAACAGATAAATATAAATTGTGCAATACTAGGTTTAAACAATTCTAATTAGATTTAAAATTATAATGTGATACTAAGTAGGTACCTCTATGTATAAGTTTGTATGTCTACTAATACATAAAAAATGTTTGCAACATCCGAAAGGGTAAATATGAAGATCTGTTATACATTATATTTAAGACCTTGTTGTACTCATATTATGCAAATAAAAGTTTGAATTTGAATTTGAATTTGACTAACCTCGTGAACTTGCTTCGACCAGCTAAGTGTGGAATCAAAAATAACACCGAGGTTCTTCGCAGTTTCCGCAAAAGCTATATCCGAACCATCCAGAAGTAATGGGGGTAAGTCACACAGGTCAATACAACTGCGTAGATGCTTACCACCAATGAGCATAGCCTGAGATTTCGATGGATTGATTAATAACCCAAAAGAGCTAGCCCAGCGACTCAGCTTGTATAAGTCATCGTTCATGGAAGCCATAGTTGTCTCAACCTCATCAGCCAAGCAATGCCGGTAAAGCTGCAAATCGTCTGCATAGAGATGTATACTAGAAGAAAGAATATTAGTAACTATAGCGGGCAACATTGTAGGCTCTTCCGGGGAGACATCGCGTCACTCTCCGCCCCCCTCGTCCATACCACGCCGTTCCCAGCGCCCGCGCAGAGGACCGCCCGTACGCCTCATTGAACAAGTCAGTCTTTAAACAACGCGCGGACCGGTGCGGTATGCACCTCTTATTAGCGAGCGAGTTTTGTATTTCTTTTTATAAGTTACCGAAGTAAAGTTGTTATCCCGTAGTTGGCTTTTACTTCTCAATCTCGCCCCCGCTATATTAGCGCTCCAACGTATGGGCCGTGTGCTCTTTTAGTTATTCGCGTGTGTTGTTTGTTGTTCACGTGTTCTACGACGGCAAGACGCCGTTTGTCACGTAGTCACGTGAAAGACTCAAAAGCTGGACATATTTTCGCGACAGAAGTGTCTGTATATTCCGCGAACAGCATAATTTGTTTAGGTTTTGTATCTAAACTGTTTTGTGTACCTATCGTGACAGCGTGTCTGTTTGTTCCCGCGATAGTGGACAGTTTACGTACCTAAATATCGTTTTAATAATACAAAAACTTACCAAAAATAGTTTCGTGTACCATAAAAAAAAAGAACCGTTGTTTGGGTACGTGAACAGTTAACGTACCTAAATACTCTTTTGTGTTGAGACTTTACCTACCTGCAGTGAACAAAAACTTACCAAAAAGTTTTAGTGTACCCAAAAAAAAAAAACCGTTTGGGAACCTATCGCGACAGTGTTTCTGTTTTGTTTTGCGATACATGTGTAGGTACTACAATAGTTACGACTTTTTTTTACGCGGCCTGACTTTTTAAGACTTTTTATACAACTATTGTGTGTGTTGGACATTATTTATAAAGTCTGGTGAACGTTGTGATAGTGCGTCTGGACTTTCGTGAACTCTTATTTCTACATACAGGTATTGCTTCATCGTGTTACCATGGTGCTTACGAGATCTTGCGCAGAGAGTCCGTCAGCGGGCGCTGCTCAAGCTAATGTGGTGGCGTCGCCGCCGCCCACTCCGGAGGCTGTACGACCACCTGCACCTGCGCCGGAGGCTGTTCCATTGCCTCCGCTTGCTCCGATCATGATAACAACCGAGCAGCTGAGATTTTTAATGGAAAGGGTAAATGGCCCACCAACTGTAAGTAGTTCCTTACATGGTAATTTCGCAAAATGTGTGCATTTTTATACGATTACACGATTCGACGGCCAGAATTCTAGCAACGTGGAATCTTTTGTAGACGCCATAGAGGTCTATAAAGATTGTGTTGGAGTAAGCGACGAAAACGCCTTACGTGGCTTGCCTATGTTACTCACCGGGTTGGCTGCGACATGGTGGCAGGGTGTGAAGGATCATACCCCAACCTGGTCTGCCGCCATCGAAGCACTCAAACAGACGTTTGGACCAAGGTTGCCCCCACACAAAATTTATAGAAAAATATTTGAAAGGGAACAGCGTAGTAACGAAGCTACATACCTTTTTATATGTCACATCAGGGCATTAATGTCACAGTTACCCCTTCATTCGCTGTCGATGACCGTGCAATTAGATATGACGTACGTTTTGTTACATCGACGTATTCGTGAAAAGGTTTCGCGTTTGGAATTTTCTACCTTCGCTGAGCTTATTCCTATGGTCCGTCGTGTCGAAGATATTTTCGATGAAAGCCGAACATCGACCAGCGATGTTAAACCGTTATGTTCGACCGCAAAGCCTACTACTGTACACATTTCACCGACGGCTTGGCAGTCGACAGTATCTTATAAGAATAAAACTCGGCCACACTGTAATTACTGTAAAAAGTATGGTCATCTGAAAGATGCCTGTCAAAAATTAACCAAACAAAAACTTGGCACTGATGGAGAACCACGCGTCTCAACTATCACGTGTTTCGGGTGCGGTGCGCCTGGCGTGATCCGATCCAACTGCTCGACTTGTAAAAAGACAGAACCTGTTCCGTCCGTATCAACTTCGTTTCAATCTGTTTCTGCAAATAGTGTTAATATAGATTCGCGAGTGCGACCTTTGTTAGAAATAGAAATTTATGGTGAACGTGGTAAAGTGCTCATAGACACAGGTGCCAAACATTGTATAGGCAGTGTTAGTCTTAGAGCTCATTTAGTTAAGTATGGCCATAAGTTTGAAAATGTATTTACTGAGCTTAAATACGCGGACGGGCGGGCAGTTGCGCAAATTGTTGAACGTACGCAAGTTAGGGTTAGGGTACGCGATGTCTCTTTAGATGTTAAATTTATAATGTTGCCCAATGCTACTGAAAGTTTGTTGGGAATGAATTTTATTCAGGACGCTGGCATGGTATTAGATTTTTCTCGCGGTATATGGTTCATGAACCACGATAGGGTCCCTCAGCCCATCGTCTTTGAACCTAATGGTGGTAGGTCATACGAACCTTTGCATTGCTCGTCTGTGGGTCTTCGCGAGGATGAAGGATTCCACTTAGGTAAGGACGAACGGCAGCAGCTGTCCAACCTTCTGAATGTCAATGAGGACATTTTCACTCCAGGGGGAGGATCCACTCAGTTTGCTGTTCACCACATCGATACCGGAGACGCCAGGCCTATTGCGAGTCCTCCTTATCGCGTATCTCCAGCGAAAAAAGAAGTGATCAGAGCGGAATTAGAGAAGATGTTAGAAGATGACATCATCGAAGATGCTGAGTCCGACGAGCCCCAGTTAGTTATTCCAGAGTCGTTGAGGGCGGAAGTTCTGAAGGAATTTCACGATGCGCCTACTGCTGGACACTTGGGTTTGGAGCGGACCTTGCGGAAGAACCGTGAGTTAAAGAAACATCTCGCCATCCTCGTGGGTACCGAGCATCGTTCCTGGCCACAGATGTTGCCAGCGGTACGTTTCTCTTTGAATAGCTCTTATAACGAATTTTGTTATGGACGTCAATGATTTGAATAGGCACTTTTGTTCTACTCCTCGGAATTTTCCATCAGTCACTAAGCAGGCTACGCTTGCTGGTCTAGCTGCTCGTCCTGCTTTGGATTTCTCCTCTTTTTGTATAAACGAAATTACCGCTGATGACGTTATAAAATTAATCAAGTCCATAAAGTCTAAGGCGGTTGGGGATGACGATATATCTCTTGATATGATTAAACCAATTACGGAATTGATTGCCCCTTTTATTAAAAATATTATAAACTGTTCTATCTCATCGGGTGTCTACCCGGCTGCTTGGAAACTTGCTCACATAATTCCTTTTCCTAAAAAAAAACCCTCCTTCTTGTCCATCTCACTTGCGTCCTATTTCAGTTCTCTCTATACTTTCGAAAATCTTAGAATATCATGTCTATCATCAGTTAAGTGCCCACTTATCACGTTACAATATGTTAAGTTCCTTTCAATCGGTTTTTAATTGTGGCCATAGTACTACGACAGCTCAAGTGAAAACCACAGACGATATACGTTTCAATATTGATAATAAAAAGCTTACCGTACTCGTTCTTTTGGATTTTACTAGTGCTTTTAATACAGTTGATTTTGATGTCTTAATTGAAATACTACGTTCTTTAAATGTCCCTCTGTTGGTTTTCATCTTATCTAACTGAACGTCGACAACGTGTAAAACTGAATGATTGCTTTTCATATTGGTGTGATCTAGTGGCTGGTGTTCCGCAGGGTGGCATTCTTTTTCCGGTTGTGTTCTCAGTTTTCATTGATGGTATTACTGCGTCTCTTTCCACTAATTTTCATCTTTATGCTGATGACTTGCAGATCTATGTGTCTTCCAGTTTGGATAATATTCACGATGCTTTTAGTACCATAAATTTGGATTTGGAGAGAATTGCAGATTTGTCAAGCCGTTTTGGTATTTTAGTTAACGCTGCCAAGTCTCAGGCTATTGTTATAGGTAGCCCACATTATATTTCAAGATTTGCAAATGTGTTGGTTCCTAATTTGGTTCTGGATAACAATATTATTCCTTTATCTTCCAAAGTGACTAATCTGGGTATCATCATGGACCAAACTCTTTCGTGGAGTCCCTATATCAATAAAATCAGCCGTAAGATGTATGTATCGTTACATTCACTTTGCCGAATGCAAAAATTTTTACCCACCGCCACTAAAATTTTACTTGTACAATCACTTCTCTTTCCTCTTCTTGATTATTCCGATGTGGCTTGTCTAAACGTTACTGAGGAGTTGCTTGACAAATTAGAGCGTTTACAGAACCAGGGCATTCGCTTTGTTTTCGGTCTTCGCAAATTCGATCATGTTTCTGAGTTTCGTCGCCAATTGAATTGGCTCCCAATTCGCCTTAGACGTAATGTTCACACACTATCTCTCTTCTTTAATATCCTTTTTAATCCTTCATTTCCCCACTATCTTCATAAAAATTTCTCGTTCCGTGAGACGGATAGTCGCATGCGATCTCATAATAATCTTAAATTACTTATTCCTCCTTATTCTTCTCGGACTTATGGCTTATCTTTTAGTGTTCGTTCTGCTCAGCTTTGGAATAACCTTCCACAAGATACGAGATCTGCTCTGAACCTTAGTTCTTTTAAATTACTTATCAAAAGACTGTATTCTGATGCATCTAACAATTGAGTGTACTTATAAATATGGAAGTTTATATATATATATTACTAGCTGACCCGGCAAACGCTGTTTTGCCAATTATTTTTATATATTATTACGGAACCCTATTTTTTTCCAAAATAAAATATAGTCTTTGTTACTCGTGGATAATGTAGCTTTCGAATGGTGAAAGAATTTTTAAAATCGGTCCAGTAGTTTTTGAGCCTATTCATTACAACCAAACAAACAAAGTTTTCCTCTTTACAATATTATACATACATACATACATAAAATCACGCCTCTTTCCCGGAGGGGTAGGCAGAGACTACCTCTTTCCACTTGCCACGATCTCTGCATACTTCTTTCGCTTCGTCCACATTCATAACTCTCTTCATACAAGCTCGGCGGTTTCGGGTACTTTTGACCTGACCCTTTACCAGGACGTCCTTAATTTGATCAAGATACGTTCGTCTAGGTCTTCCCACTCCGACCTTTCCCTCCACACTCTCCTTGTATATCTGCTTAGTCAACCTGCTTTCATTCATCCTCTCCACATGACCGAACCATCTTAACATACCCTTTTCTATTCCTGTAACTACATCTTCTTTCACATCACAACATTCCCTTATCACGCTGTTCCTTATCCTGTCACTCAATTTCACACCCATCATACTCCTTAACGCTCTCATTTCCACTGCATTTATTCTGCTTTCATGCTTCTTTTGCCATACCCAACTTTCACTCCCATACATTAATGTCGGGACCAACACGCCCCTGTGCACAGCCAGTCGAGCCTTTTTGGATAGTTTCTGACTTCTCATAAAGGCATGCAAAGCTCCATTCACCATGTTCCCCGCGTTCACTCTCCTTTCAATATCACTATCATACTTGCCATCTGATGTAAACTTTGATCCTAGATATACAAACTCTTTCACTTGCTCCACTTTTTCTCCTCCAATCAAAATATTACATGCTGTCATTTCTTTCTCCATTTCAAAAACCAGTGTTTTAGTTTTACTTACGTTCACTTTCATTCCTTTCTCTTTTAAAGCTTCGTGCATACAGTTTACCATCTCCTGTAACTCCTCCGCTGATGACGCCAGTATAACCTGATCGTCGGCATAGAGCAGACATTTGACGAGTAACTCATTCATCCTTAATCCACTTTTAGACTCTTTCAAATCTGTCAAACAGCTATCCATAAATAGGTTGAACAGCCACGGTGACGCAACACATCCTTGCCTAACGCCTTTCTCAATCTTAAACCACTCAGTGTGCGCTCCGTTTATCCTGACACAAGCACTCGAATCCTCATATAAGGATTTCAGTGCTCGTATTAAGAGACTGCTCACCCCATGCATAGAAAGTGCTGACCACAATTCATTCCTCTCAACTCTGTCATAGGCCTTTTCCAGATCTACGAATGTGCAATAGACTTTTTGACTCTTGGCCAAAAACTTTTCGGCTATGCACCGCAAGGAAAAGACCTGATCAGTACATCCCATTCCCTTTCGAAATCCCGCTTGAGCATCCCATATTTTGTCATCAGTTTCATTCCTGACTCTATTAATCAATACCTTAGCATACAATTTGCCGACGACGCTAAGCAGGCTTATACCACGATAATTTTTGCAGTCCAGCTGTGACCCTTTTCCTTTGTAAAGTGGCACGATAACAGCCTTACACCAATCTTTTGGTACTCAGCCGCTTCTCCAACACAAATTGAAAAGGCAGTACAACTGACTAGCTACTACGCCTTTTCCTGCTTTAAGCATCTCGACCGACACTCTATCACACCCAGCAGCCTTTCCCGCTTTCATACTCTTAAGTGCTTCCACAATTTCGAACATTTCAATTTCGCCTTCCATCTCATTCTCTTTTTCTTCGCTATAGCAGAAATCTTTCTTATTTCCTTCCTTTTTTTCAAATAAACTTTCAAAATAGTCCTTCCATATCTTTAGTACACATTCTTCTCCTTTCACAACGCTACCATCCTGGCATCTGATCCTAGTCAGCTCTCTGGTTATAGTATTTCCTCGGGCTGACCTTACGGATTTCCAGAATACTTTCAGATTTGACTGAAAGTCTTCTGATAGCCTTTTATCAAAATCCTCTTTATACTCTTCTTTCTTTCTAATCACAGCTTTCTTAACCAAATCTTTCATTTTCTTATATTCCTTACGTGCTTCATTCACATCTTCATCTATAACCTCTTGCATTCTTAAGTTAGCTTTTGCTGCTAACAAATCCAGCCATGCTTTCTTCTTTAATCGCACAAGTTCTTGCACATCTTTACTCATCCACGCATTTTTGTGGTTTTTTCCTTTCCTTCTTCTACTTACACCACACACTTCAACAGCTACTTTCACAATTCTTTCTTTAAGTTCCTTCCATCCATCTTCAATATCGCTCATTTCATCTAAATCTTCAAATTCATCCTTCAGTCTATTAATATACTTCTTACCTACATCCATATCTTGCAAATTTTCCACTTTTACTCTTTCCAAAGCGCTGGTTTGCTCCCTTACCCTGTGCCGCCAGCGATTGAAGATACCCCTTATCCGGGATATCACCAGTAAATGGTCCGAGTCAATGCCAGCACCGCGATATGCACGGGTATCCAGCACTTTGTTCTTCAATCTTTCATCTACAATCACAAAGTCTATCATACTTTTTAAAATACCTTCCACTCTTGTGTAGGTGTGGATCTCTTTATGTTGAAACATTGAGTTCGACACAAAAAGATCCCACTCTAGACAAATTTCTAATACACTTCTTCCATTATCATTCACCTTTTCGTCACCAAACGCACCACGCACCTTTTCATATCCATCACGCTTTACACCCACCCATCCATTAAAATCACCTAACATAATAATCTTCTCATTTGGCTTGGTAACTTTCAATACTTCTCTTACACTATTCCAGAACTCCTCGTTTTCGCTTTTTGCTGATGTTGTACCCCTCGAACCCACATCCCAAGGTGCATAAACACCTAGAACGAAGATCCGAGTGATTCCAACTTTCAGCCTAATCCATAGAAGACGAGGGCTGACACACTCATACTCATTCACGCACTCAGCCATTCGTGCAGAAAGAATTAGACCGACCCCTTGACAGCCTCGGCTGGTACTGGAAATTCCAGACCAATACGCCGTGTAAGGGCCGTGCTGCGTCGCGTCGCATCCTTTCCGCTTCGTTTCATTCACGCACAACACATCCAAACGTCTTTCATCCATCATCTGGCATACTTCCTCAATCTTATCCTTCATTCCTCCTCTTACATTCATCGTCGCAAAGCGGCTTTCAGCAGACCGCATACCGCTCCCGCCGGGAACGAGACGTGATGGGGTGCGGACACCATCGCCGCCATTTATATGCTTTTTAAGGTTCATAATGCGATTCCCACGAGACGCTAGGGAAAAATTTTGTCCGCCCCAGCAGAGCCCCGCATGCCAGGGTAAGGCTGGCCATTACCTGGGGGTCGCCCAACCCCATGGCGGAAGTGGCACGCTCGAGACTAGGCTCGCCCCTAGCCATGCATCCATCGGCGCGGCAGACCTTAGATTGGCAGGGATTTACATTAAAGAGGAATCCCAAGTCTATCCCTTAGTCGGCTCTTACGACATCCGTGGGAAAGAGATGGAGTGGTCCTATTCTTTTGTAATGGTGCCGGGAACCACACGGCTATTATTAAGAACCTATTTCATGAAAAATATATTCTAAATTCAACAAAGAACCCAGATTATCAGATTTTTATAAAGTAAGACTTACACTTAAAAAAAATTAAGAACAAAAAAAACTGTGCGGCCTAGTTTTTAGTTGATGTAAATTTTGTTACACTGGTCCAACAATATTAGTGTAGATTTATGTATGTTTATCTTTAATAATGTAGAAATTTATTGTTTATTTAACTGCATCTCAATGCTTTTTATGTGCGCTGCCTTTTTAAATATAGATTTTTCTTTATATTTTGGTTGACTGGAAGAAATCCCATTGGGGATAAGTCCGCCATTGTACATATTATTCTAAATCCAATAATTGTTTTGTAATTTGTTTTATTTATTTTTATGTGCAATAAAGAGTTTACAAACAAACAAACAAACAAACTAATTATGTTGTTATGATTAAAAAAATAAGATAACTACCTTTGAACAATCAGCTCAGAAACTTTAGATAAAAAGGATAAGATAGATATAGGTCTAAGCTGTGAAAGTGATGAAGGATTAGAGACTTTAGGGTAAGGGAATAACATGAGCTAGTTTCCAAGACGCAGGGAAATATCCGGAAGTTAGGGAGAAATTAAATATATGAGTAACAAAGAAAGAATAGCAGGGCGAAGGGGCGTTATCATTTTTGCCGAGATCTGATCATCCCCAGCCGCGTTAGAAGTGACATGAAAAATAAATCTTTCAACTTCATTCTCAGTAACACATGAAAACTCAAAGGCAGGGTAAGGCGGAACAGGAAGTTTGGATAGTTGATTCAATGTGTCAGATTTAGAGGCAAAAGACAGAGTAACAGGCGGAAGAGAAAAATGTCTGTTAATGTCGTTTGGGTCTAAGTTACTGTGATCGAAAACCGAAGATTTGCCAATACCCACAGATCTAAGAAACCTCCACACATCAGCAGGGCTACGACCAACGAGAGAATCATGGAAATAACTTCTTTTAGCATCCCTACACATACGACTGCAGCGATTGCGAAGAACCTTGAAAAGAGAAAGATTGTGTTCAGTCGGGTGAAGCTTATACTTGCGATTGGCTTTATCTCTTCGTGGCTATACTTTCTTTAATTTCGCTAGAAAGCCACGGTGCAGGGTTTCGTTTCGCCTTAATACGTCTGAGGGGAGCATGTTTATTGTAAATGTTGATTACAGCATTGTTAAAACATTCCACTTTCGCATCAACATTATCACTGTTATAAATAGGAGACCAGTCAATATTCATAGCCTCTTGATGAAAATTCTCCAAGGTTATACCCTTTAAATAACGACGGAAAATATAATGAGGAACCCTCTTAGGGGGAAAAATACAATAAGAAAAATATAGGAGGTTATGATAAGAAAAAGGGGCAGTAAGTTGACCATGACACGCCACAAAATCGCAGGAAGATTTCCATTATGTATATTGATGTAAGAATTAATATTTTTGTTTGATGAAGTGCGGTCTGCAGCTATCCATCTTATTACTGTTCATTAGTATTCTTACACATTGTTTTTTAATTATAAACAGTTTGTTAGCATCTGTACTATTTCCCCATTATTTAATACCGTAGCTCAACCAAGCGTGAGCGTAGGCGTAGTAGGCGCTGATGGCAGTATTAAAGTCGGTAGTTTTTTTTACATGTCTTAGCGCGTATATGAATTTACTTAACTTACTTGAAGTATTTTGTGCGTGTTGTTTCCGATTTATGCATGTATGTATATTTATTCCAAGTAGCGTAAACGTATCTACACATTCTATAAACTTGTTATTATATGTAAAGTTGTTATTATCTAAGGCTTGTTTTTGGTAAGGTTTGAATCGCAATATGTATTTTGGTTTTATCAAAGTTAATTTTTAAATTATGATCCTCCAGCCATGATTCTATTTTTAATAAGTTATTGGTCAATGTATTATGAAATTCAATTTTGTCTTTACATGGAAATACAATTGATAAGTCGTCCACAAATAAAACGCTCGTGGAGTCGATGCTTTTCGGCAGGTCGTTAATATATATGAGAAATAATATTATTAGCATAGACGTTTATTAAAATTATGGGGTAGTGGCAGCCCCTATATAAGGGATGCGCGACGGTTGTTCGTTTTCATTCGAGCAGCGGCGGTCCTGAGGTGAACATCGTATTCGACGTGTCTTGTGAGCGATATTGTTTTTCTTTTATTCCGTTATTTTGTTCCATTAACTTAAATTTTGTTAATTTGATTTGTTATTTTGAAAGTAATTAAAGCTAGGTATCCGGTAATTGTTTTTTTTTTATTGAAACCTACTTCTCATAGCTTATATCAGAAGTGGGATTCATATTCAAGCCCACATTTATCAGCCTGTTTGATTGTTTATTCAACGATTGGAACAAAATAACGATTAATTTTTGAATCTTGAAAATTTTTATTTGTTTTCATATTTTTTTCTGTGTACCATCATGTCGGATCATGAACAATGCTCGAAAGGCAAGACACGTCGACGCGATAAAAAGCGTGGTCGATCGCGTGATCGACTATCATCGGATCGTTCACGGGACCGTCGTAGGGATCATTCGCGCGACCGTTCACGGGCACGTTCACGTACGCGTAGTCCACGTTTCGATATGCTGTACGCAACATTAAATTTAATTTTGTCACGAGTAGGCGCGTTAGAAAACGGCGTTGGTGAAACGGCTTCTCGTAACGTTAATAGTGAAATCAATTCGTTGGGACATGCGGGTCCGAGCACGTTGGTGCGCGCCGGTAGTGAACGTTCCGATTCCGACGCAATGCCCAGTGCATCCACGCGTTCTATTTTGCGGAATAACATCACAAGTGCGTCTAATCCGCGTCCCATGCCTTCGAACGTGCGTAATAATAGCGAAATGTCTGACTGTGCGGGTACCGACGAACCGCTTACAGATTTACCCGTTCGTAATATTGGTGTCGTATCTGCGGAGCCTGAGCCGGTCGAGAGCTTGCCTACTACCTCCAGCATCACTCACGATTTCATAGACGCGATCAGGAATTTAAAATCAAATACGAAAAATTATTTTGTGTCAAGCTTCGATCCATCCATACATGACATAGATGATTGGTGTAAGGAGGTTGAGCGAGCAAGGCTCTCGAACGGTTGGGTTGATTATGAATGTCTGTCTCGAGTGGCCGGTTGTTTGAAAGGAGATGCACGTACTTGGCTGCACGAATGGGTCAGTAATGACAGATCTTGGCGTAATTTTGTTTTGGAATTTAAACCATTGTGCCCTCGTAGACTTGACTATGCGAATATTCTTTATGAAACAATGAGTACTACTTCTGATAAGTTCGCCACGTACGCGGAGTATGCGCGTCGTACTTTATTACGTCTAAAGATAGTGAAAGGTCTTAGCGAAGAGCTCATGGTTTTAATTGTAATACGCGGTATCTCGGATCCTCAGATTAGAGCAGCCGCTTCCAATGCGAGTTTAACGACTGAAAATTTGGTGTCATTCTTGTCTATTTATGTTAAGCCCGGCTCCTCTAATAAGTTGGATTTGCGATCAACACAAGGTAAAAAACGGCACATTTCTCGTCAACAGCCAAAATGTTATGTTTGTGGTCAAAGCGGACACAAAAGTTTTTATTGTCCTAAAAAGTCCAAGGTGCCGAATAATAATGAAAGTCAAGCTCCTACGAGTACCCACACGTCCTCAAATGATTCCAATATGTGTTCATTCTGTAAAAAGCGTGGTCATACAGAACAGTCGTGTTTTGCCAAAAATAGATCAGAGGCACGTAACCAACGTAAGGTCAATTTGTGTACCGAGCTGCGGCAGCCTAGTACAAGTTCCGATAGAGATATTACGGTAGCAGTAATTCAAGGCATTCCTATTGATGTACTGATTGACAGTGGGGCCCTCAATATTTCATTGATATCGTCGGGAATTTTAAAATATTTTTCGCACACTTTGAAACCTGTCAATTGCACATTGAGAGGAATTGGGGGTCAGGATATAACTGCTGATAGTTATGTAACTCTTGCGGTCGAATTTAGCGAGATATCACTTGAGGCTGATTTTGTCGTGGTGCCTTCAGAATTTATGTGTGCACCACTTATCGTTGGTACAGATATTCTAAATCGCGAGGGTGTAACGTACGTTAGGACAAAGGATCGCCAATATTTGATGCATTCCAACAAATTATCGAAGATCGTTAATACGGTACATAGCGATGATCCAAAAATTAACACTCCTCTTATAGGAAAAGAATACCATCGATTGGAGGGTGTGTTGTCCAAATATTCGGAAATTTTAGTAACAGGTACTGCAACCACTACGGTCAAAACGGGTAAAATGCATATCAACCTTAACGATAATACTCCTGTGTCCTATCGACCTTATAAGCTTTCGCATCAGGAGAAACTCAAAGTTCGCGAGATTATTCGTGATCTTTTATACAAAGGGATTATACGGGAGTCCACGTCACAGTATTCAAGTCCTATAATTCTAGTGAAGAAAAAAGATGGCTCAGATAGGATGTGCGTGGATTTTCGTGCCTTGAATAGACTCACCATTCGGGATCGGTATCCGTTGCCTTTAATTGACGATCACATAGATCGACTAGGTAAATTTGAGTTTTTCACGAGTCTTGACATGGCATCTGGATTTTATCAGATACCTCTGAGTGAGGAGTCTATTCACAAGACCGGCTTCGTAACCCCCGAGGGTCATTACGAATATTTAAAGATGCCCTTTGGTTTGATGAATTCCCCTATTGTCTACCAACGTATTATCAATCAGACGTTACGTACTTTTATAGATTCTGGGTCCATCTTAGTTTATATTGATGACGTCTTATTGTTAAGTCATACGGTGGAGGAGGGGATCGATTTGCTTGACCGGGTACTAAAAACGTTAGCCGACGCAGGATTTTCGGTAAATGTCAGCAAATGTGCGTTTCTGACCACGGAGGTGGAATATCTAGGTATGCTTATTAGTAAGGGTCAGGTTAGGCCGAGCCCTAGTAAAGTCGAAGCCTTGAGCAAGGCTTCACCTCCTAAAAATGTTCGTCAAGTACGGCAGTTCCTAGGTTTAGCTGGATATTTTCGGCGTTACATAAAAAATTATGCCACTAAAACGGCTTGTATATCCGGGCTATTGCGAAAAGACGCAACTTTTCAATGGGGTCAAGAACAAGAACAGGTTCGTCAAGAAATAATTACCCAGTTAACGACCGAACCTTTCCTTTCTATATTCGATCCGCTACTTCCGACAGAGGTTCATACCGACGCAAGTAGCATGGGGTACGGCGCAGTTCTTATGCAGACTCGTGCTGACGGTAAAAAGAGAGTCGTCGCCTATTTCAGTAAAAGCACGCAGGGCGCAGAAAGCAGGTACCATTCTTATGAATTGGAGACCTTGGCGGTCGTCAGGGCGTTGCAGCATTTTCGCCATTATTTGATTGGCTTGAAATTTAAGTTAGTTACGGACTGCAATGCTCTGAAGGCCACTGAAAAGAAAAAGGACCTGCTCCCTCGCGTCGCTCGCTGGTGGGTGTATCTTCAGGATTTTACGTTCGAAATCGAATATAGAAAGGGCGCAATGATGTCTCACGCTGACTATCTCAGTCGAAATCCAGTCAGGGTGAATTTAATTACACGTCCACGCAATTGGGCTCAAATAGCTCAAGCAGCTGATGAGGAGACTCGCACACTGATTCAGCAGCTACAAGAGGGTCAATTAGATTTCACACGCTATGCCTATCAAAATGGTACGCTTTATTATCGATATACTCCCGTGGGCGAGGAAACTAGGCTATTGTGCTTTATCCCAAAGGGTCACCGGCTAAGTCTCTTACGAATCTTCCACGACGAACACGAACACGTCTGTGCTGAGAAAACTGTTGATTTGATTTTGAAACATTTTTGGTTTCCTGGCCTCCGTCAATTTGTTGCTAAGTACATAGCTCACTGTCTGATTTGTGTCTCTATGAAGCGCGTACCCAGGGCACCTCATCAACCCGTAACGTCCTGGAAGAAACCAGATACCCCTTTTATCACTATCCACGCTGACGTTTTGGGTCCGTTACCTTCTTCAGATGGTTATAAATTTGTGTTAGTAGTGGTTGACGCATTCAGCAAATTCTGCTTACTTTATCCGATGTGTCGCCAAGATACCGACGAACTAATGAAAGCGCTCTCAAATACTGTGTCTCTTTTCGGGGTTCCCAAACTTTTGATAGCGGATCGAGGCCGAATGTTCGAATCAGGGCGCTTTGTTAAGTGGATCACGGAGTTAGGATGCGACGTACATCTTATAACACCGGAAATGCACCACTCTAGTGGACAAGTAGAGCGGTACATTCGCACTGTTCTCAATATGATTCGTATTGAAGTAAACCACAAAAACGAGCAGTGGTCAGACACTTTGTGGAGACTACAACTGGTGTTAAATATAACGAAGCAAAAGACTACACAAGCCTCAGCTTTGAACTTGCTCGTAGGTATTAACGGGGCGACACCAGTTATTCGCAATTTAATTCGCGACCTTGCGAATGAGGAAGCACATCCTAACGCATTGTCGTTGCGTGAGTTAAGGAGGACTAGGGCTAGTACCTTGCTGGAGAAAAACCGCGTTCAACAAGACGCCTATGTTAATAAAAATCGAAGACCAACTCGAGTCTTTGAAGTTGGTGATCTGGTGTTTGCAATTAAGTACTCCCAAGCTACTGGGAAACTGGATCATGGGATGAGAGGACCCTATCGGGTCATGAGGGCTTTACCCAGCGGGCGATATGAGTTAAAGTTATTGAGTGGGTCGTATGGGAAGACGACGCAAGCCGCGGCTGAGTACCTTGTGCCCTGGCGAGGAGAATGGTGTCCTGAGTCTTGCGCTGCGTTCTTTGAATGTGAGTGCTTCTTATTGTTGTGGTTAAAAGTTGTGATTCTGTTGGTTTATTCAATCCTTCATTGACTTTTGTTTCCCAATTATTAGTTTTGCAAGGATCCTACCTCACGACCTTATATCTTACTAGACTAACAAACAGACATAAACATTACTCCCTTTGATGATTGATAAATCAAACGAATCACGATAACCCAAATTGCTTATAAAATGGAGGAAGTAAGGCCGAGGAACATATGTTTCTTGGTAAGGATGACTTGGTGACATGCGAGTGAGAGAGGGCCTCTGTCACAGGTCAGTACTGAGAGGACACGCGATGAAGGGATGCCTCTGTCCTGGATCGGTACTTGGGGTGCGCAGGTGGTTACCTCGCGACCCATGGGCATGCGATGAAGGGATGCCTCTGCCCTGCAGAGGTCAACATGCGATTCAGAGATGCCTCTGTTGAACCTAAATGGGCATGCGATGAAGGGATGCCTCTGCCCTGCAGAGGTCAACATGCGATTCAGAGATGCCTCTGTTGAACCTAAATGGGAGGAAGGGAGGAAAAGGCGATTTGGTGTGACCGCTGCATCTTTGAGTGGCTTGTGGTCAAATAGCCACATCAGCAGACAATTTAAAAGATAAGTTTGTTTTGTTACTAACTTTCCCAATAATAACTTGAAAATTTAGTAATTTTCTGACAATCGCATACTAGAACATTGTTTAACTCAATTTTAAAATAAGAGCAAATGTTAACAGTATTACACAGTAAACTTTTAGTAGTCAGTTTCTTTTCTCATAGGTTTACTCGTACTGTGTGCATAGCGTTACAGGAACGCGGCTAATATTGCCATTTTTCAGGTGAAGAGGCTGATGAATCGGATGGTGACTTTGTACAGACATCCGATCCTACCTCAGCGACACCAGGAACCAGTGCGGCCCCGGATCAAGCGACGCAGGCTCCAAGTTCCGTCGAAGTCGCAGAGGAGGTCGCGAGCGACGACAGTTGAGGCCTGCGTGGAAGAAGCAGTCGAGGACGATGCTCATGTCAGGAGAGGCCGTATTAGCATAGACGTTTATTAAAATTATGGGGTAGTGGCAGCCCCTATATAAGGGATGCGCGACGGTTGTTCGTTTTCATTCGAGCAGCGGCGGTCCTGAGGTGAACATCGTATTCGACGTGTCTTGTGAGCGATATTGTTTTTCTTTTATTCCGTTATTTTGTTCCATTAACTTAAATTTTGTTAATTTGATTTGTTATTTTGAAAGTAATTAAAGCTAGGTATCCGGTAATTGTTTTTTTTTTATTGAAACCTACTTCTCATAGCTTATAATATACATGCAAGTACGCTGCCTTGAGGAATAGATTTTAATACTCTAACAGTTTCAGACTTAACATTACTAATCGTGAATGTTTCATGGTTAAAGTATTCTAACTTGACATACTGACATCGGTCAGAAAGATATGAATTAAACCAGTTGTATGCCATTCCCCTGATACCTGTTCCATATAGCTTTTCCAAGAGAATTTCATATGAAACTCTATCATAAGCCTTGCTCATGTCAAGCATGGCACCAATTGCATAGTACTTTTTGTTTATAATGTTAAGAGTCTCATTGATATATTTATATACAGCTATGGTAGTTGATCTATTTTTTCGAAATCCATTTTGACTCTCATCAAAGATCTTAAATTTTTCATAGAAGGAAGTAACCCGCTTAGCCATCGTTGTTTCATAAATTTTCGCGAAAGTAGATGGTAGCTATGGGACGATAATTTTTACAATAAGTAGGATCACTGGGTTTGATTACTGAAATTTTTAACTTATCTGGAACGAGGCCTTCTTTGAAAGACTAGTGGATAAGAAATATAAGAGGAGCCATGACTTCGTTTGTTTTTAAGACTACGCAGTATATCAAAAATTTCTGTCTCATCAACCGGCTGTAACATATACATGGAGTTTTCCACAGGGGTCAGCACTGGTCGCCCAATTGGTTGAGCCGTGGGTATATTTAAGGTACTATTTGATTTATCTGCAACCGTTCCTATTGATGTGAAAAAGTTATTAAACGAGTTCGCTATATCCAAGGTATAGTCAACGATCTTGCCATTTATATTTAATTTTACGTTTTGCCTAGATTTTTTGCTTTGTTTGCCTGTAGATTCTTTGATAATTTGCCATAACGTCTTCGTTACATTTTCACAATTTTTCAGTCTTGTTATGAAACTTAATCTTTTTGACTTGGAAACAGTTTAATAATTTTTCATATTGTTTATAATGTTAATCAAGGACGGGATTTTCTATTTTTGTATTTAGTAGTTTTAATAATCGCTTATGCTTGTAAGAAATTTTTAAGCCCTTCGTAAGCCACGATTTTTTACTTTTAATTTTTAGTCTAGTTTTTAATTTAGGTATCGTAAAATTTAGTATTTCAGTAATTTTTCCAAGAAAACAATTAAAATTTTCATTTCCGCTTTTGTCGTGAGACATGATTAAAGACCAATCAATATTTTGTATATTTTCCTTAAATTTTAATATATTTTTATTATTGAAGTTCCGCTTCTCCTGGAACCAAATATTATTTTTAATGTTTTTGTTTTTAATTTTATCTACAGGCAATTTCATAATAATACACTTATGGTCAGAGAAGCCGAATTCTTTGACAGCTACATGAATTTTTGGTTCGAGAAAATTTGTAAATATTAGGTCTATACAAGAAGATGTAAACCGAGTTACTCTAGTTGGTTCCGATACGTGTTGCAAGAAATAATGAGTTTTCAAAAGTTTTTAAGATTATTTGTAACTGATTCATTCTTTAAATAATCAATATTAAAATCGCCTCCGATGACTATTTTTTTTTGCGTTTTTTTAAGATATAATCTGCAATAATTTTTCCATAGAACTAAAAAAGAGCTCAGTATTTCTGTATCTTTCTGGCCTATATAATACAATCACAAGTAGGTCCAACATTAGTAAATCTACGGCACAAATTTCAAAAAAATATTCAGTATTTAATTTCATTATGTCAAGTCTTAATTTAAATTCTATATTATCATTAACTAATATACATACACCTCCCCCTTCATATTTCTGCCTACAGAAATATGCAGCACATTTAAAACCCTGAAGTTGCAATAGATCTTCTTTACGTTTTGTTATCCAAGTTTCAGTACAACAAAGTATTTGTAGCTCATTATTATTATCAGTTATATACTCTAAGATATGTTTTTTACTAATGAAACCTTTAATATTCTGGTATATTATTTTTACATAACTATTTTCAATATTAATTTTAGGGTACTCACTAATTGATTTCACGAAAAAATGTTCTAGATAGATGATCACAAATTTTTTTAATTCCCAAATTACTTATTTTTCCAGTTTAATAAGAGAACATGTCAAATTTCAAATTTTTTTTTACTATCAAAAACATGTATGTTTCCAAATGACTGTAAACTCTGTAACATTTTAATATTGAACATTTCGACCCTATAGTTATATAGAATAGAATAGAATAGATTTATTTTCAAAGTTGGATACAAGGTATCACTTATTGACGTCACATCACTTAAATCTAATTATAACTACTACCGCTTCCAAAGCGCATGTGTAGAAGAAGCGGCGGAACAAACTACACTGCAGCATTTTCATCGGACGTCAATGTACAAATACAGATTTCTCAAATCTAAATCATGGACGAATACACATTGTCTACATTAAAAAACATGAATGAATGTAGAACTAGTTATTTTAATACGAATTTTTCGTCAAATAAATAAAGACAAAATAAAATATGTACACACTGTACAAATTATGTCAACACCATGTCAAAAATGCACAAGCATTTAAGAGGCTATTATGTCAAGCTCGGGCCACACATGCTTATCATTAACATAATCCTCCGTGATGTAATACAAAGCTCATTTTTAATGTACTTTTTGAATTTTCTATCATTCATTTCAAGAACACTTTTTGGTAATTTATTATAAAATCTTATACAATTAATCAGAAACGATTTCCCTACCTTAGCCAGCCGATGCGCTGGGATCGACAACTTGTAATTGTTCCGCAGTGATCTACTAGTACATTCACCTACTTTTTTGAAAGCGTCTAAGTTTTTCCTAACATGCATAATGTTATCGAAAATGTATTGTGAGGGCAATGTTAAAATATTAAGGGGTTTGAAAAAATCTCTAAGTGAATTTTTTTGTTTTAAGCCGTAGATAGCTCGAATTGCCCTTTTTTGTAGAATGAAAATAGTTTGTATGTCTGCTGCTGCTCCCCAAAGCAGTAGACCATAAGACATTAAACTATGAAAATAACTAAAATATACTAACTTAGCAGTTGCCACATCTGTCAAATGCCTAATACAACGAATAGCGTAGGCTGCAGAACTAAGCCTTTCAGAAAGTTTTAAAATGTGAGCATTCCATTTCAAATTTGAATCTAATGTTATTCCTAAGAAAGTAGTACTATCAACAAAATCTAATCTTTTACTACTAATACTAATATCTACATTTGCCTGCCGCACATTGGGAAGTCTAAACTTAATGCATTGGGTCTTATTTGCATTTAACAGTAAGTTGTTGATTGTAAACCAGTTAGAAATGGCGGCTAAAGTGCTACTCACATCATCACATATTTCGCTACGGCGGTTCATTTTAAAAATTAGTGACGTATCATCTGCAAACAACACGATGCCAGTCTGTTTCTCAATCATGCAAGGCAGGTCGTTGATATATACCAGAAAGAGAAAAGGTCCCAAAATGGAACCTTGCGGTACCCCAATTTTTATAAAGGAGCTCTGCATATATACGTAGGTAAAGCAATAATTACATTTGTGTGCGTTATATTTCCTAATGACTCTCTTAAATCCCTTACAATATTACTGTAGTTTTTAGATATTTTAAAATCTTCTCCCACCAAGATTATGCAGTAATCGTTTAAAGTAAAATCTTTAGTTTTGTTTCTAGTCCCATTATAAGCTCCTCTGTTGTTGCCTTAGGTTTTATAAAGTGGCAATAGTTAAGACCTAAAATATCCAGGTTGCCTATAGCTGGTAGCACTTTGTTTTTGTTATTGTTACTTATTACACACAGTTTAAAATTTGTTTTATTCACTAACTTATTCGTTTTTATCGACTGAAATTCATTGTTACAACCCTGGTGTTCGTATAGTTCTTCAGTCCTTGTAATTTGTGTCTTTTTTTTTTTTTCTTTTTTTTTTCTCTTTCGGATCGTTACCCGTACAACAAGTATTTGTTAGCTCTGCGTGATTTATTGATTTTCAAGTATATAAAACCAGTGCATAATAGTGTAATTACAATGAAAGTAAAGTAGACTTGCTGGACTATTTATTGTTGAAAACCGTGTTTTTACAAGACTTTCCATAGTGCTGTGACCTGACCTACCTCACATAAAATATCTGCAGCTGGACGCGCATCGGTATCGCTGCTTGCACGGACCTTGCCGAGCGCTACCGGAAAGTACTGAACACTACACCGCGCTGCCCGCGCTTACCCCTGCCGCGTCCTGCGGCGCATGTTGAATTGTTACTTTGTTATTGTCTTGTTACTTATATTTTGTGTGGATAAATAACACAAAATGAGCTGCAAAGCACGCAACACGCCAGTCTCAAGAGACGAGTTATTAAGATGTAATCCATGTAATGGCTTATTTCATTATAAATGCCTAAATTTGTCGCAGTCATACTACCGGGAGAACAAAGCAAAGCTTATGCAAAACTGGTACTGTCCATCGTGTGCTAACATCACTCGCCGTAAAGCTCCGGATACTCCTGTGCGTAGTGGTTTCGTGCAGAGCTTGAGTGACTCAACGATGTCGTGTGATGAACCACTGAAGGCATCAAAGTCAGATGCCGTTTTCGGTCCTGCTGGTTCAGTGGTCAATAGCTCCGTGGTTCCTCAAAGTGGTGGAATGTCATATGAAAAATTCCTTGAATTATTTGATGCCGATGATCGTGATTCTATTCTATCTGCGTATAAAAGATTTAATAAGGATAGAAAATCTGAGCCCCTTAACTCTTCACTTATAGGAATACAGGGAGAAAGGAGTAACATCTACCTAGCTGAACATCTGTCAGCCGAGGCTAAAGAACTATATGCAGCTGCAAGAAAATTCAAAAGGGACAACCAGTATCAATTTGTCTGGGTTAAATACGGTCGCGTTTATTTGCGAAAGAGAAAGCAGTGTCCTGCGATTTATGTAAAAAGCTTAGATTTTTTAAACAAATTGAATAAGTAATAACATTTTTTTTTGAGGTTACGATAGTTGCAATCATTATGTCCAACCTAGTCTTTAATATGGATCAAAGTCTAACAATATTTTATCAAAATGTTAATAGAATTAGAACAAAGACAACCGAAGTTTATTTAAATATATTGGCATGTAATTATGATGTTGTATGTTTCACTGAAAGTAATCTGAATAATAGTGTATTTGATGGAGAAATATTTGATAGCAGGTATAACGTTTTTAGGAGCGACCGTGGTACTAGTTTGTCAAATAAATCTGAAGGAGGCGGTGTCATCGTAGCTATAAAAAAGGATATTGATGTCGTTAGGCATTCTGACTGGGATAGTGGTGCCGAGGATCTATGGATTACGTTGTTTCCGTCTCATGCTTGCAGAATTCAGTTATGCATTTGCTATTTACCCCCTGATATAAATTCCGTCTTACTTACTGACTTTTACAATAATACACAATCAGTAGTGTTAAATTTCGATCCAGGTGACATTCCTTTGCTGGTGGGAGACTTCAACACCCCCAGTCTGCAATGGTCGCAGTCAGGCTCTATACTTGTTCCCGGATGTTTTTCGGATCTTAAATCAAGGCTTCTCCTTGAGGCCATATCATTATGTAACCTTTCTCAATTAAATAATAAATATAATGTAAATAATCGTCTTTTGGACCTGGTACTCTCATCTTACAATAAAATAAAGGTTCTGGATGCGGATTCGGTTGTAAAGATAGAAGGTCATCATCCACCTCTACTTATTGAAATATCTATTACGCAGCCTATTAAAATCCTAAAACACAATTCTCTAATTCGCCGTAATTTTAATAAATGTTGCTATAAGGAAATTAAACGAGAGCTCAAAAACATTGACTGGGTAAATTTATTTGATCGGGGCGATATTAATAAATCGGTGGACTCTTTCTATTCAGTTGTAAATGACCTTATTGATGGATACACGCCTCTGCAAAGAAATAATCGCTCTAAATTTCCTGTGTGGTTCTCCTCGGCTCTTAAAAAGTGTTTACAGGAAAAAAACAAATACCATAGGCGGTATAAGAAATACCATAACCCTAGAGACTACGACACATACTCATATCTAAGAAGCCGTGCTAAGCGATTAATGAAGGGATGCTATGCCAATTTTGTATCTTCTACGGAAGAGTCTCTGGGTTCTAATATTAAACAGTTTTGGACGTATGTCAATAATAGGAAAGGTAGCTCCTCGATACACTCTACCATGACACTATGGAGTATCCTGCTCGGATGGTTTGGGCATTTGCGAACTCTTCTCCCAGTACTTCGGCTCTGTATTCGAGAGTGTTAACTCCCAACCCGGCTTAGACGAAGAGGTTTCTCAGCATAGCAATACGTTATCTGAAATTGCTATAGACAAGGATGTAGTTCTTTGCAAACTTGAACAGCTTGATGTTAATAAGGGAGCTGGTTCCGATGGTATTCCGGCCAAATTCTTTAAACAATGTGCAGAAGAGATGAGTCTACCACTTTCTTTATTGTTTGATATTTCATTGCAGCTTGGCGTGTTTCCGTCATATTGGAAAAATGAGCATGTAATTCCAATTCATAATCTGGAGACCTTTCTGATTGCAAGAATTATAGGCAGATTAGTATCCTATCCCAACCGGCTAAAATATTTGAATCTGTTGTGTATGATCATATTTACCATCAAGTAAAACCTTTGCTTTCAGATAAACAGCATGGTTTTATTAAACACAAATCTACTATTAGTAATTTATTAGAATATGAACATTATCTTTGTGAGGTTTTTGATAGGGGGGGACAAGTGGATAGTATATATACGGATAATAGCAAGGCTTTTGACAAGGTTGCCCATAATTTGTTATGCCAAAAAATTGCAAGGTTTGGTATCCATGGCTCAGTGCTAAGATGGGTTAAATCGTATCTTGCCAACAGAAGCCAACTTGTGGCTGTTAAAGGATATGTCTCAAATCCCATTGATATTACTTCAGGTGTCCCTCAAGGTTCCCACTTGGGCCCACTGTTCTTCCTAATCTTCATCAACGATCTGGTTGATAGGCTCTCTTGTCATTGCTTACTGTATGCGGATGATCTTAAAATCTTCCATAACGTTAACAACATCCAGGACTGTAAGCTGCTTCAGCGGGATCTTGATGAAATTCTAAGTTGGTGCAGAGACAACAAAATGTTCTTGAACATAGAAAAATGTTGTGTAATCTCTTTCACCAACAAACACAACAAAATCGATTTCTGCTACCAGCTGGAAGGACAAACACTTTGCCGAAAGAATATGGTTAAGGATCTCGGAGTCTTTTTTGATGACAAACTGACTTTTAGAGGACACTACGACTATATGGTCAAAAAATCTATGAAAGCCTTAGGCTTCCTTGGTAGGATAACTAAGGATTTTAAGAATGTCAAAAGCCTTATCCTTCTCTTTAATTCTTTAGTGAGGAGCAATTTGGAGTATGGATCAGTTATTTGGTCGCCCCTTTACGCAAACCATACGGAACATATTGAAAGTGTCCAGAAAAATTCCTCCGTTTGCTTTGCTTTAGACTCAAACCCGGCCGTAATCGTTCATCATACCAGGAAAAACTTAAATGTTTTTACATTTCGGATCTTAGTACCCGCCGTCACCAACAAGGTCTTATAACTTTATTTAAAATACTCCATTCTATCATTGATTCTCCGACATTGCTCTCTCAATTGAATATTTGTATAAGATATAATCCTCGTCGCACCCTGCCTATCTTTGTACTGCCCGTTTATAAAAATAATACGTCGTTCTCGAACCCATTGGCTAGGATGTGCCGGAAATATAATGAGATATCCTTCAATGTGGACATTGATATATTTAATTGCAGATTACGTAAATTTAAAACTGATACATTCAAGATTCTCTGCACCACATCTAGTACATAGTCTGGCATTGTTTTTGTAATTGTTTGTGGTTAACTGTATTGTATGTATTTGTAATTTTAGTACTTTATTATTATAACTGCTTGCTCATAACAAGTTTTATATTAGTTATTAAGCTTAAGCAACTGCGCATACGCGTTTAGGATGCTAAGTTGGAACAATTTTAATTATTAAGAAACCTTGTATCTTATTAGTTAGTGTCTGTTGTGTTGCCTAATAAATAAATAAATAGATAATGATAATTCTTCACTATTATCGTCCTTACTTTCATACGTCAAATCAAATTTGGCATTATTTACAGCTTTACGTCTTTTTTTCTTTTTATCTGATTTTGTAGTCGAGCGACATATATGAGCCAATATATCAGTCTTCTTTTCATATTCGACAATTTTCTTTTTTAATGTGTTATTTTACGGCTTATTGGTATGGAATTTCCAGTACCAGCCGAGGCTGTCAAGGGGTCGGTCTAATTCTTTCTGCACGAATGGCTGAGTGTGTGAATGAGTATCAGTGTGTCAGCCCTCGTCTTCTATGGTTTAGGCTGAAAGTTGGAATCACTCGGATCTTCGTTCTAGGTGTTTATGCACCGTGGGATGTAGGTTCGAGGGGTACAACTACAACAAAAAGCGAAAACGAGGAGTTCTGGAATAGTGAAAGAGAAGTATTGAAAGTTACTAAGCCAAATGAAAAGATAATTATGCTAGGTAATTTTAATGGGTGGGTGTAAAGCGTGATGGATATAAAAAGGTGCTTGGTGCGTTTGGTGACGAAAAGGTGAATGATAATGGAAGAAGTGTATTAGAAATTTGTCTAGAGTGGGATCGTTTTGTGTCGAACTCAATGTTTCGACATAAAAAGATCCACACCTACACAAGAGTGGAAGGTATTTTAAAAAGTATTATTGTGGGATAACAATGGACTGCATTTGATAAAGGAGATAAATTAGAGTAGGTATGTAACGTGGTTGCCCGGGTTGGACAAATCCCCAATGAAATTTGAGCACGACTCACCTTTCCTCTGTACGGCAGATTTCCCAGTTCCTCACGGAGGCCTCCGGTTAATTGAAGATATACCACACACACAACTCTGTCGAGCGCGCTTGAAGCAGACTACATTCAGTCAGAAAAGTATCGGGAATGGATTATTTATTTATGGTTCCAAATAAAAAAAAAAAAAAAAAAATTTTTGTTGTTAGATTGGCACAACTGTTTTCCATTTTGGCGCGGAGTTTGAGTTGCATCTGTTGTTTACATTAAATACAGTGCTATTTTTAGTTATATCATATCTAGTGTGTATTGCTAATTTCATAATGGATAAAAACATCGAACAAAGAGTTTGTCTTAAATTTTGCATTGCCAATGGAATTTCGTGTTCGGAGTCACTGAAAATGTTACAGAAGGCTTACGGTGAATCGACTTTATCAAAAACTCGTGCTTATGAGTGGTACAAAGCGTTCAAAAGCGGTCGAGATGTGATGGAAGATTTGCCTCGCTCTGGTAGGCCATCAACGTCTGCAACTGAAGTTAACATCGCAAAAGTGAAGGAAATAGTGACTGAAAATCCTCATTCAACTTTGAGAGAGATAGCCACCGAACTTTCTGTATCTCACGAGTCGATCCGTACCATTTTAACTAATAATTTGGGTATGAAACATGTTGCCGCTCGGCTAGTCCCAAAAGACCTGAATTTTTTTCAAAAACTCAATCGCATGAGAGTCGCTGAGGACATGCTAGAACGAGTCAATTCCGACCCAACATTCATGAAACGCATTGTTACTGGTGACGAGACGTGGGTTTACGAGTTTGACATGCAAACTAGTCAACAAGCTTCGGAGTGGCGCCTTCCAACTGAACCGAAACCGAAAAAACCACGCCAAAGTCGTTCAAAAGTCAAAGTCATGTTGACTGTTTTCTTTGACTATCGCGGTGTTGTGCACTCGGAATTCTTGCCGGAAGGTCAAACGGTAAATAAGGAATATTATTTGAGTGTTATGCGGCGTTTAAGAGAGCAAATCCGACGAAAAGGGCCAGATTTGTGGAAAGAAAATTCTTGGATTTTGCACCATGATAATGCACCTTCGCACAAGGCCATCATTGTGAACGAATTTTTAACCAAACACTCAACAAATACCATCGAGCAACCACCATATTCACCAGATATGGCTCCAGCCGACTTTTTTCTTTTTCCTAAACTCAAATTACCACTTCGTGGCACCCGTTTTCAATCGGTAGAAGACATAAAAGAGAATTCGCGGCGAGAACTGACCTCAATTCCGGAAACAGCGTTTAAAAAATGTTTTGATGATTGGATTATTCGTTGGCGTAAGTGTATCGTTTCTAAAGGAGCATATTTTGAAGGTGATAAAATAAATTTGGATGAATAACAAACAGTTTGTGTATTATTGATCTTTTCCTGCTACTTTCTTGACAGAGTAGTAAACTAGCGCCACTTTTTCTCTCGGTGGCTAAAACTGATACTTTCTACCACACATTAGTCCGGTGGCGCCCTCAACATTCAAAAAAGAAATGTCCAACCACAGATTAAATACGAAACATACCCCCTACCGAAACCATAGTTATGTTTGTTTGTTTGTTAACTCTTTATTGCACATAAAAATAAATATAACAAAATCAGAACAGTCATTGAATATAAAAGAATATGTACAATGGCGGACTTATCCCAATCGGGATTTCTTCCAGTCAACCAAAATAAAAAGGAAAATCGAAGTCAAAGAGGCAGCGCAGATTAAAAGCATTGAGGATGCGTTACAATAATCAATTAATTACAAACTAATTAATGATAAACATACATAAATAAAATATATATAAACTTACATAAATAAAAGTACACTCAAATGTTAGATGCATCAGAATACAGTCTTTTGATTAGTGTTTTAAAAGAACTAAGGTTAAGGGCAGATCTCGTATCTTGGGGAAGATCATTCCAAAGCTGAGCAGAAAGTACACTAAAAGTTAAACCATAAGTTCGAGAGTAATAAGGAGGAATAAGTAATTTGGGATCGTTATGAAACCGCAAACGACTATCCGCCTCACGGAACGAGAAATTATCATGAAGATAGTGGGGGAAAGAAGGATTAAAAAGGATATTAAACAAGAGAGATAGTGTGTGAACATTACGTCTAAGGCGAATTGGGAGCCAATTCAATTGGCGACGAAACTCTGAAACCGAAAACAAAGCGAATGCCCTGGTTTTGTAAACGCTCTAACTTGTCAAGCAATTCCTCAGTAATGTTCAAACAAGCAACATCGGAATAATCTAGAAGAGGAAAGAGAAGCGACTGAACAAACACAACTTTAGTAACGACGGGTAAAAATTTTTGCATTCGGCGAAGTGAGTGTAATGACACATACATCTTACGGCTGATTTCATTGATATAGGGAATCCACGAGAGAGTCTGGTCAATGATGATACCCAGATTAGTCACTTTGGGAGATAAAGGAATAATATTGTTATTCAGAACTAAGCTAGGAACCATCAACCAACCACATTTTCCAATTTCGAAATATAATGCGGGCTACCAATAACAATGGCCTGTGACTTGGTAGCATTAACTAAAAGACCAAAACGGCTTGACCAATCTGCAATCCTCTCCAAATCCGAATTAATGGTACTAAAAGCATCATTAATATCATCTAAACTAGCAGACGCATAGATCTGTAAGTCATCGGCATAAAGATGAAAATTAGAGGAAAGAGACGCAGTAATACCATCAACGAATATTGAGAACAGAACCGGAGAAAGAATGCCACCTTGCGGAACACCAGCTACTAGATCACACCAATCTGAGAAGCAATCATTCAATTTTATACGTTGTTTACGACCAGTAAGGTAAGATGAAAACCAACAGAGGGCATTTGAGGAAAAATTTAAAGTACGTAAAATTTCAACCAAAATATCGAAATCGACAGTATTAAAAGCACTTGTGAAATCAAGAAGAACAAGTACGGTAAGCTTTTTATTTTCAATATTAAAACGGATGTCATCCGTAATTTTTACAAGAGCTGTCGTCGTACTATGGCCACATTCAAAACCTGATTGAAAAGAACTTAAAATATTATAGCGAGAAGAGGAATTATGTGAGCGAGTTTCCAAGCCCTTGAATTAATGGACTTAATTAATTTTATTGCATCGTCAGTGGTAATCTCATTTATACAGAAAGAGGGAAAATCACAAGAAGGTTGAACAGCCAGACTAGCAAGCGTTGCCTGTTTCGTAAATGACGAACAATTCTTAGAAGAAGAACAAAAGTGCCTATTTAATTCATTTACGTCCATATCAAAACTCTCCTCAGGCCCTTGCTTTCCAAAACCCAAACCCTTCAAAAACTTCCACAATTTACCAGGGGGGCAGTTTTCCACGTTAGAATGAATATATTTTCTTGCATTCTTGGCGGTCACAACAACAATCTTCCCGTCACTCGTCCAACAGCCATTCACGCACAAAGCCTTACGCGCCTCCACGAATACTGCATGTCGGGTTGCCGTGAGAAATTCAGAAACCATCAAGCCACTTCCCTTCAATAGTTTCTTCGCAGTCCAGATTGCCAGCCGAGTAGAAGAATTCGCACAGCGGATCAGAACTGGTCGCGGCTTACCAGTCTTGGGGATTTTGCCCATACGCCAACAAGCATCAAAGGAATTTGGATTAACATCAACCATATCAAAACTCTTCTCAGGCCCTTGCTTTCCAAAACCCAAACCCTTCAAAAACTTCCACAATTTACCAGGGGGACAGTTTTCCACATTAGAATTCCAAAATCCAAATTAGAATATATTTGCGCTTAGCATCCCTACATTTTTTATTGCAAATGTTACGAAGAAAAACATAAGCAGAATGGTTCTCAGCAGATGGGCACTGACGTAATTTTAGTTTAGCTTTATCTCTTCTGGCCATGCACTTCCTGATTTCGGGTGTGAGCCAAGGAGCAGGGTTATGTTTAATGCGAACAGGATGAAGAGGAGCATGTTTATCGAAAAGTAATAATAATAAGATTTCGTTGAATTTAGAGACCTTTGAATCTACGTCTGGAGCCATTAAAACAGTGCTCCAGTCCACATTATTAAAATCAGTTAAAAATAACTGTTCATTAATTGCCGTGAAATCACGACGGAAAATAACTTTGTGTCTACGCTTAGGAGAACGCAACTTAAAAGACGCATAAAGAAGGTCATGAGCAGAAAAACACACTGCATTAAATTGGCCATGAACTGACACAAGATCCGGGGAAGAAGTGATAATAAGATCAAGAAAAGATGGCAGACCATTATGTGGAAAATGTGTAGCGCTAAGAAGAAGGCAGTGTAAATTTAAAGAATGAAGAAGAGAAAGAAGAGATCTTGATCCAGAATCATTTTTAGTAAGACAAGTATTAAAATCCCCCATTATAATAATGTGTTCGAAACGACTACGATAATCCGACAAAAGAAGCTCAAAAGAGGAAAAGTAATTTATATGAAGAGAAGGGCTATAATAAACACCAAGAAGAATTTTAGTATGAGAAAAAGAAATTTCTAGGAAAAGGTGTTCAGGGTTTTCATATACAGAAGGAGATTGAGATAAAATTTGGCATGGTATATCACCTCGTAAATAAATAGCGACTCCACCACATCTTACCATTTTAGTGACACCATTAGTGACGGTTTCGTAAATTAGATCATTTCTAAATAGTTTAAATCCCGGAAGGGGACATAGTTGATGGAAGAGAAGGTTTCAGAAAGCTTTCCGAAATGAGAATTGCGTGAACGGAAGAACTAGAAAATAACGACAATAAGTCGGAGTAATGTTCAGGTATGCTTTGTGCATTTATGTGTACAACATTAAAGTTCTTGGAGAAAGAAGAAAAAGTAGCGTTCAAATTATCGCCTAAAGATCGCTCAAAATTGTCAGCACTGAGGAGGCTGTCCGAGGAAGAGGAAAGAGAAAAATAATCATCTCCAGAACTGTTACCGAATACATCAGCCATAGAGTGTAACGATAAATAAATAAAATATCCTAAATAATAAAAATAAATTTAAGGTATATAAAACTAATTAAAATTCCTAAAATATAACAATAGTGGTACAATTATCTTGCCAGACATATTAATTTTAAACAATAAGAGTAAGCCTAACATATATGTGGGCTCTATATGCTATTTAACAATTAAAAAGACTCACGAACTTAAAAAAAAAAGAATGAGTTGTCAATGACATTAATTGTCATTGAAGGATCATGTCATAAACTGATTGAACTAAATAAAGCTACAAATTATCTACCCTAAAAATAAACAAAAACTATTAAAACAAAAACAAGGTAGATATATATTATTTGAAATAAAAGGAAAAATGGAAGTGCACGAAATCATCGGTCCAGCCCAGCGTTATTTTTTCGTTGATTTCGCTTGTAAACAAGCACTAATAGGACGAGACTTATTATTTGAAGAGGGTTGTGTGCCTCGCACTGGCTCATTACTGTTAGCCGCAGCAAGCTCATCAGTGATAGCATGCAGCTCCGCCATTGTAGTAATTTTCTTTCTTGCATTCTTGGCGGTCACAACAACAATCTTCCCGTCACTCGTCCAACAGCCATTCACGCCCAAAGCCTTACGCGCCTCCACGAATACTGCATGTCGGGTTGCCGTGAGAAATTCAGATACCGTCAAGCCACTTCCCTTCAATAGTTTTTTCGCAGTCCAGATTGCCAGCCGAGTAGAAGAATTCGCACAGCGGATCAGAACTGGTTGCGGCTTACCAGTCTTGGGGATTTTGCCCATACGCCAACAAGCATCAAAGGAATTTGGATTAACATCAACTTTTAACTTTTCACGACAAATCCTCTGGAGGTCCGCACCAACATCTTCATCCTTGCCTTCTCCAAGACCATGCAGTAACAAAATATTTGAACGTGATCGAATTTCAAAGCCATCAAGCACCGAAAGTATCAATTCTAACTGCTGGCTAAGTTTAGAAACGGCTTTCCATATGAGACTTTTAAATGAGTGGTACTCACTAGCTACTGCATTGTGATCCTGGGAGCTCTGACTTCCGAGAGCCTCCTCAAATGAAGACATCTTAGATGCAAACATATTCTTCAGCTCGCTCATGTCCTTGCAGAATAGAGTGTCCATGGTGGTGTAGAAAATTAGTGTCCAAGGTGAAAAGTGCTTTTGAAAATAGCCTGGCAAGTTAACTTTGTAAATAAATTATATTATAAGCTATGAGAAGTAGGTTTCAAAAAAAAAAAACAATTACCGGATACCTAGCTTTAATTACTTTCAAAATAACAAATCAAATTAACAAAATTTAAGTTAATGGAACAAAATAACGGAATAAAAGAAAAACAATATCGCTCACAAGACACGTCGAATACGATGTTCACCTCAGGACCGCCGCTGCTCGAATGAAAACGAACAACCGTCGCGCATCCCTTATATAGGGGCTGCCACTACCCCATAATTTTAATAAACGTCTATGCTAATACGGCCTCTCCTGACATGAGCATCGTCCTCGACTGCTTCTTCCACGCAGGCCTCAACTGTCGTCGCTCGCGACCTCCTCTGCGACTTCGACGGAACTTGGAGCCTGCGTCGCTTGATCCGGGGCCGCACTGGTTCCTGGTGTCGCTGAGGTAGGATCGGATGTCTGTACAAAGTCACCATCCGATTCATCAGCCTCTTCACCTGAAAAATGGCAATATTAGCCGCGTTCCTGTAACGCTATGCACACAGTACGAGTAAACCTATGAGAAAAGAAACTGACTACTAAAAGTTTACTGTGTAATACTGTTAACATTTGCTCTTATTTTAAAATTGAGTTAAACAATGTTCTAGTATGCGATTGTCAGAAAATTACTAAATTTTCAAGTTATTATTGGGAAAGTTAGTAACAAAACAAACTTATCTTTTAAATTGTCTGCTGATGTGGCTATTTGACCACAAGCCACTCAAAGATGCAGCGGTCACACCAAATCGCCTTTTCCTCCCTTCCTCCCATTTAGGTTCAACAGAGGCATCTCTGAATCGCATGTTGACCTCTGCAGGGCAGAGGCATCCCTTCATCGCATGCCCATTTAGGTTCAACAGAGGCATCTCTGAATCGCATGTTGACCTCTGCAGGGCAGAGGCATCCCTTCATCGCATGCCCATGGGTCGCGAGGTAACCACCTGCGCACCCCAAGTACCGATCCAGGACAGAGGCATCCCTTCATCGCGTGTCCTCTCAGTACTGACCTGTGACAGAGGCCCTCTCTCACTCGCATGTCACCAAGTCATCCTTACCAAGAAACATATGTTCCTCGGCCTTACTTCCTCCATTTTATAAGCAATTTGGGTTATCGTGATTCGTTTGATTTATCAATCATCAAAGGGAGTAATGTTTATGTCTGTTTGTTAGTCTAGTAAGATATAAGGTCGTGAGGTAGGATCCTTGCAAAACTAATAATTGGGAAACAAAAGTCAATGAAGGATTGAATAAACCAACAGAATCACAACTTTTAACCACAACAATAAGAAGCACTCACATTCAAAGAACGCAGCGCAGGACTCAGGACACCATTCTCCTCGCCAGGGCACAAGGTACTCAGCCGCGGCTTGCGTCGTCTTCCCATACGACCCACTCAATAACTTTAACTCATATCGCCCGCTGGGTAAAGCCCTCATGACCCGATAGGGTCCTCTCATCCCATGATCCAGTTTCCCAGTAGCTTGGGAGTACTTAATTGCAAACACCAGATCACCAACTTCAAAGACTCGAGTTGGTCTTCGATTTTTATTAACATAGGCGTCTTGTTGAACGCGGTTTTTCTCCAGCAAGGTACTAGCCCTAGTCCTCCTTAACTCACGCAACGACAATGCGTTAGGATGTGCTTCCTCATTCGCAAGGTCGCGAATTAAATTGCGAATAACTGGTGTCGCCCCGTTAATACCTACGAGCAAGTTCAAAGCTGAGGCTTGTGTAGTCTTTTGCTTCGTTATATTTAACACCAGTTGTAGTCTCCACAAAGTGTCTGACCACTGCTCGTTTTTGTGGTTTACTTCAATACGAATCATATTGAGAACAGTGCGAATGTACCGCTCTACTTGTCCACTAGAGTGGTGCATTTCCGGTGTTATAAGATGTACGTCGCATCCTAACTCCGTGATCCACTTAACAAAGCGCCCTGATTCGAACATTCGGCCTCGATCCGCTATCAAAAGTTTGGGAACCCCGAAAAGAGACACAGTATTTGAGAGCGCTTTCATTAGTTCGTCGGTATCTTGGCGACACATCGGATAAAGTAAGCAGAATTTGCTGAATGCGTCAACCACTACTAACACAAATTTATAACCATCTGAAGAAGGTAACGGACCCAAAATGTCAGCGTGGATAGTGATAAAAGGGGTATCTGGTTTCTTCCAGGACGTTACGGGTTGATGAGGTGCCCTGGGTACGCGCTTCATAGAGACACAAATCAGACAGTGAGCTATGTACTTAGCAACAAATTGACGGAGGCCAGGAAACCAAAAATGTTTCAAAATCAAATCAACAGTTTTCTCAGCACAGACGTGTTCGTGTTCGTCGTGGAAGATTCGTAAGAGACTTAGCCGGTGACCCTTTGGGATAAAGCACAATAGCCTAGTTTCCTCGCCCACGGGAGTATATCGATAATAAAGCGTACCATTTTGATAGGCATAGCGTGTGAAATCTAATTGACCCTCTTGTAGCTGCTGAATCAGTGTGCGAGTCTCCTCATCAGCTGCTTGAGCTATTTGAGCCCAATTGCGTGGACGTGTAATTAAATTCACCCTGACTGGATTTCGACTGAGATAGTCAGCGTGAGACATCATTGCGCCCTTTCTATATTCGATTTCGAACGTAAAATCCTGAAGATACACCCACCAGCGAGCGACGCGAGGGAGCAGGTCCTTTTTCTTTTCAGTGGCCTTCAGAGCATTGCAGTCCGTAACTAACTTAAATTTCAAGCCAATCAAATAATGGCGAAAATGCTGCAACGCCCTGACGACCGCCAAGGTCTCCAATTCATAAGAATGGTACCTGCTTTCTGCGCCCTGCGTGCTTTTACTGAAATAGGCGACGACTCTCTTTTTACCGTCAGCACGAGTCTGCATAAGAACTGCGCCGTACCCCATGCTACTTGCGTCGGTATGAACCTCTGTCGGAAGTAGCGGATCGAATATAGAAAGGAAAGGTTCGGTCGTTAACTGGGTAATTATTTCTTGACGAACCTGTTCTTGTTCTTGACCCCATTGAAAAGTTGCGTCTTTTCGCAATAGCCCGGATATACAAGCCGTTTTAGTGGCATAATTTTTTATGTAACGCCGAAAATATCCAGCTAAACCTAGGAACTGCCGTACTTGACGAACATTTTTAGGAGGTGAAGCCTTGCTCAAGGCTTCGACTTTACTAGGGCTCGGCCTAACCTGACCCTTACTAATAAGCCTACCTAGATATTCCACCTCCGTGGTCAGAAACGCACATTTGCTGACATTTACCGAAAATCCTGCGTCGGCTAACGTTTTTAGTACCCGGTCAAGCAAATCGATCCCCTCCTCCACCGTATGACTTAACAATAAGACGTCATCAATATAAACTAAGATGGACCCAGAATCTATAAAAGTACGTAACGTCTGATTGATAATACGTTGGTAGACAATAGGGGAATTCATCAAACCAAAGGGCATCTTTAAATATTCGTAATGACCCTCGGGGGTTACGAAGCCGGTCTTGTGAATAGACTCCTCACTCAGAGGTATCTGATAAAATCCAGATGCCATGTCAAGACTCGTGAAAAACTCAAATTTACCTAGTCGATCTATGTGATCGTCAATTAAAGGCAACGGATACCGATCCCGAATGGTGAGTCTATTCAAGGCACGAAAATCCACGCACATCCTATCTGAGCCATCTTTTTTCTTCACTAGAATTATAGGACTTGAATACTGTGACGTGGACTCCCGTATAATCCCTTTGTATAAAAGATCACGAATAATCTCGCGAACTTTGAGTTTCTCCTGATGCGAAAGCTTATAAGGTCGATAGGACACAGGAGTATTATCGTTAAGGTTGATATGCATTTTACCCGTTTTGACCGTAGTGGTTGCAGTACCTGTTACTAAAATTTCCGAATATTTGGACAACACACCCTCCAATCGATGGTATTCTTTTCCTATAAGAGGAGTGTTAATTTTTGGAACATCGCTATGTACCGTATTAACGATCTTCGATAATTTGTTGGAATGCATCAAATATTGGCGATCCTTTGTCCTAACGTACGTTACACCCTCGCGATTTAGAATATCTGTACCAACGATAAGTGGTGCACACATAAATTCTGAAGGCACCACGACAAAATCAGCCTCAAGTGATATCTCGCTAAATTCGACCGTAAGAGTTACATAACTATCAGCAGTTATATCCTGACCCCCAATTCCTCTCAATGTGCAATTGACAGGTTTCAAAGTGTGCGAAAAATATTTTAAAATTCCCGACGATATCAATGAAATATTGAGGGCCCCACTGTCAATCAGTACATCAATAGGAATGCCTTGAATTACTGCTACCGTAATATCTCTATCGGAACTTGTACTAGGCTGCCGCAGCTCGGTACACAAATTGACCTTACGTTGGTTACGTGCCTCTGATCTATTTTTGGCAAAACACGACTGTTCTGTATGACCACGCTTTTTACAGAATGAACACATATTGGAATCATTTGAGGACGTGTGGGTACTCGTAGGAGCTTGACTTTCATTATTATTCGGCACCTTGGACTTTTTAGGACAATAAAAACTTTTGTGTCCGCTTTGACCACAAACATAACATTTTGGCTGTTGACGAGAAATGTGCCGTTTTTTACCTTGTGTTGATCGCAAATCCAACTTATTAGAGGAGCCGGGCTTAACATAAATAGACAAGAATGACACCAAATTTTCAGTCGTTAAACTCGCATTGGAAGCGGCTGCTCTAATCTGAGGATCCGAGATACCGCGTATTACAATTAAAACCATGAGCTCTTCGCTAAGACCTTTCACTATCTTTAGACGTAATAAAGTACGACGCGCATACTCCGCGTACGTGGCGAACTTATCAGAAGTAGTACTCATTGTTTCATAAAGAATATTCGCATAGTCAAGTCTACGAGGGCACAATGGTTTAAATTCCAAAACAAAATTACGCCAAGATCTGTCATTACTGACCCATTCGTGCAGCCAAGTACGTGCATCTCCTTTCAAACAACCGGCCACTCGAGACAGACATTCATAATCATCCCAACCGTTCGAGAGCCTTGCTCGCTCAACCTCCTTACACCAATCATCTATGTCATGTATGGATGGATCGAAGCTTGACACAAAATAATTTTTCGTATTTGATTTTAAATTCCTGATCGCGTCTATGAAATCGTGAGTGATGCTGGAGGTAGTAGGCAAGCTCTCGACCGGCTCAGGCTCCGCAGATACGACACCAATATTACGAACGGGTAAATCTGTAAGCGGTTCGTCGGTACCCGCACAGTCAGACATTTCGCTATTATTACGCACGTTCGAAGGCATGGGACGCGGATTAGACGCACTTGTGATGTTATTCCGCAAAATAGAACGCGTGGATGCACTGGGCATTGCGTCGGAATCGGAACGTTCACTACCGGCGCGCACCAACGTGCTCGGACCCGCATGTCCCAACGAATTGATTTCACTATTAACGTTACGAGAAGCCGTTTCACCAACGCCGTTTTCTAACGCGCCTACTCGTGACAAAATTAAATTTAATGTTGCGTACAGCATATCGAAACGTGGACTACGCGTACGTGAACGTGCCCGTGAACGGTCGCGCGAATGATCCCTACGACGGTCCCGTGAACGATCCCTATGACGTTCTCGCGAACGGCCTCGCGAATTCGTTGATAGTCGATCACGCGATCGACCACGCTTTTTATCGCGTCGACGTGTCTTGCCTTTCGAGCATTGTTCATGATCCGACATGATGGTACACAGAAAAAAATATGAAAACAAATAAAAATTTTCAAGATTCAAAAATTAATCGTTATTTTGTTCCAATCGTTGAATAAACAATCAAACAGGCTGATAAATGTGGGCTTGAATATGAATCCCACTTCTGATATAAGCTATGAGAAGTAGGTTTCAATAAAAAAAAAACAATTACCGGATACCTAGCTTTAATTACTTTCAAAATAACAAATCAAATTAACAAAATTTAAGTTAATGGAACAAAATAACGGAATAAAAGAAAAACAATATCGCTCACAAGACACGTCGAATACGATGTTCACCTCAGGACCGCCGCTGCTCGAATGAAAACGAATCCGAATCCGTGGTTGTCATCTGATATCTTGCACGACGTCGGGAATCAGCATCGAGACGGGCGCCTCCTGGCTGAGAGATCAGGCGCTGTCCGTTAAAACGAACAGGTCCTTGAGACGTGTACTTACACAAAAGATGCTTAGGTTTGTTTTCATCTCGCGAGTCGACTCAGCGGGCTGTAGGGCCGGCGAGCGTTCTCAGCGACGTAGAGAAAACAAACCTAGTTGTCTGAGTCAGATGGGGTCTCTACGAGGTCTCTAGCGTACTGCTTGGCGTCGGGCGGTCTGGCGTGGAGGGGTGCCAACTCCTGCATGTATGGCATAGTCGACTCTCCCGTTCGCTGGAACTGCCTAGTAGCTAGATGCCTAATAAAGGCGTCCAGGCTCTCCATCCGCAATCCCTTGTGAATCACGGTGTTTCGCACATAGCGCGGGGCGTCAGTAACTATTCTAAGTGAAATCGCCTGTTGTGACTGCAGTTGGTCTTTACGCGTCTTGTTAAGGAGCGCGTACCAAGCTGGGGCGGCGTAAGTTAAGCGGGGGCGTATGTAGGTTTTATACACACCGAGTTTCACGTTCAAGGGGAGTGCGGACTTAAGCACAGGATGCAAGAGAGCTCGCGCAGCGCGTGTAGAGTTCACAACATGCTTGACGTGTACCTGCATCGTCAAATACCGGTCGATATGAACCCCCAAGTACTTGACGTTGGGGGCCCACTCGATTACCTGTCCTTGAAGATGCAGGGGGGGCGGGGAGCGGGCGCGGGTGACACAAATCGCCTGCGTCTTCGCTACGTTGACGGCTAGCCTCCAACGGGATAGCCACTTTGGTATCGCGTCTAAAGTCCTTTGAACGGCTCTCACGGCGTAATTCACGTTGACATACGACGCATAATACGCCGCGTCATCCGCGTAGAGCGCCAAGTGAGTGCCTCGTTCGACGGGGATGTCATCCGTGTACCAAGAGTAGCAAATAGGAGAGAGACAGCTCCCTTGCGGGACGCCTGCCTCTACCTTACGTTCGCTTGATGTAGCGCCCTCGACTGCGACTCGGAATCGTCTATCTGAGAGGAAGCTGGCCACGGTCTTGACGACTCGACGAGGAGTCGTAGAGGTGGAGAGCTTGTAGACTAGACCTGGATGCCAAACGCGGTCAAACGCTCCTTCCATGTCAAGGAACACACCTACGGTTTTCTCCCCTTTGTTGAAAGCAGCCGTCATGTGATGGAGCACCCTTGTGAGCTGGAGCGTGGTAGAGTGGCCGGCTCGAAAGCCGAACTGCTCGTCTCTAGGAGTCAGATGAGTTGTGAGATGTTGCAATAGCAACCTCTCGAACAACTTAGAGATGGTAGCCAACAGCGTTATGGGGCGGTAGCTTCCTGGAAGCAGAATGTTCTTGTTTGGTTTGGAAAGCATAATGAACTTACCGATCTTCCAGTTGGAAGGAAAATGGCCGGTACGTAGGATTCCATTGAATAGCCGCGTCAGTACCGCGATCGCTCGCGGTGGTAAGTGACGTAGCGCTTCGTTGGGGATGCCATCGATACCGGGGGCTTTGCGTAGCTTCAGTTTGAGAATCATTCTCGAGACTTGGCCGGGGGAAAAGACTATGGGGTCTTCGTCCGGGGTAATGGGACGCTCGAAGTATTCGTCCAGGAGCTTCTGAACCGTTTCAGCGTGTTCAGTGTCGGCTGAGGGATTCGGTCGAAAACGCTGTTCGAGATTATCTGCGAAAATTTCGGCTCTATCATCGGCGCGATAGCGGGGAGTGCCATCGGCGGCCAAGAGGGGGCGGATGGGTAGAGACTTGCCGGCGAGTTGCCTGCAAAGTCTATGGATGGACGTCCAATCATCACTGGCCTGCTCTATCACGCGAAACCAACTGTCGCTGGACTCTGTTTCCAGGGCCCTAGCGATTCGCTCCGATAAAGAATTGACCTGTGTCTTGAGGGACGGGCATCGGGTTTGCTGCCATCGTTTACGCAGGACTCTCTTTTTGGCTATCATCTCTCTGATGTAGGACGGGAGGGGACGGCTCACGCGGGTACTCACTCTATCTGTCGTAGCGAGACGCAAGGCTTCCTGCAACACCTCACACGCGTGGGCGGCGAGTTGCTCTACATCTGCGATGTCGCTGACCGGTCTGGATTCAAGATGTTGCTCTACATGCGCGCTGAACGAGTCCCAACAGATACGAAATCTGGGGGGAGGGGTAGGCCTTACGGTATGGGCTGCATCCACTGTGACGAGGACAGGATGGTGGTCAGACTCCATGTTGTCCTCCAGCACATCTGTTGTGATTACGGTGGCAGCTGGGAAGCCTCTCAGGAGCGTCAGGTTGATTACGTCTGGCAAGAATGCGGCTTGGTTGGGATAGTGCGTCGGAACCTCAGCACCTCTCACCTCGTAACCATTCCTTTCAGCGTCATCGAAGAGGCGGCGTCCACTGGAGCATATGCGCGTGGAATTCCAGGCGATGTGCTTGCAGTTGAAGTCGCCAGCTATAATCGTCGGCAGCGGCGAGTCCAGTAGGAGATGGACGTCAGCCACTTTCAACGTAGAGCTCGGCGGCTTGTAGAGTGCAAACACACGAATCGGAGAGCCATCAATACAGATCTCTACGCCCAGTGCGTAGAGCGACTGAAGCTGCACATGTGGTATCGGCTGATGAACTATGTTTCTTTTAACAAGTATGGCTAGCCCGCGGTAGGTTAGCCCCGTTACCGAAATCTCATCCTGCCGATAGACATAGTAATTTGGGAACTTCAGTTGGTCTGCGGCACGCAAGTGCGTTTCTGAGATCAGTATGATGTCCACGTTATACTCCCTTACCACTGACTTCAGAAGGCTGCGTCTCGTCTTGGAGAGTCCACTGGCGTTCCAGTGGATGACCCGTAAGGACCTATCCATTGAGAGGCAGTAGTGTAGCCATTCCTCTGAGCACAATCGGGACGATATCTTGACCGGACTGGTACGCGGTCAAGATTTCGATTAGGAGAGTCAGCACCGGCTCTACGGCGTCTGACCTCCCTCTCGGTCTATCGTCCTTACCCTTGCGGTTGGCAGGCTGCGGCATCTGAGGATGGGTGGGCGGCGTCGGCTGGGCGGCCGCCCGGGCGGGCGGCGTCGGCCTCGACTTTGCTCCTACCACTGCGTCTACGCTCTGTGCTGTCACGGCGGGCTGCGCATCCTTCGGCTTCGGCTGTTGCGGCTCGGATTGGGGTTCGGTCGCTTGCGGCTTCCTCCCCCCCCCTCCTGCGGCGTCGCTTGGGCTTACCGGATCGCTCCGTGGGGGCGTTCGCTTCGGCCATCAGTGTCGTGGGCGGCTGCGCTACTACGGGCGCGCGACTGTTCGGGGCGGTCAGCAACACGGTCCCTGCCTTTTTGTTCCGCAATTCCTTGCGGTACACGGGGCAGGACACGTAGTTCGCTGTATGCGGGCCCTTACAGTTCGCACACGTAGCGGGGGCGTCGCGCGGGCGGGGGCATTCGCTAGCGAAATGCTCCTCTCCGCAGCGGACGCAGGCGGCGCGCCGGTGGCAGTTGTGTGAGCTGTGTCTGAACTGCTGACAACGGTGGCATTGGGCTGGGCCCTGCTTACCTCGCCAGACCTCCACTTTGACTCCGGGCATACAGAGGAACTCCGTCAACTCGAAAATAGCCGGTGTGGTCTCTGGAGTCTTGCGAAGTTGCACGAAGAAAATGCAACCCGGTCGTCCCTGGCGCGCGCGAATAGGGCGCGCGTACTCGGGGTCGAAACCTAGGTCACGCAGCTCCTCCATAATTGCTTCGGGCGGCGTGTCTGCGGGCAACCCGCGGATGGCGACCTTGAGGCTCCGCTCGGCTGGAAGAGAGTAGCAAAACCATGACAGGCCTTGCTCCTTCTCTAGAGTCGCCAGGTACCGCTGGATCGCGCGGAACTCCTCCTCCGTGCGCGGCATGAAGCGCACACCCTTACCAAAGGGGCGCGCGTTCGGCGCGTGACCGAGCTTCCTTTTCAGTTCCCTGAAATGGTGGGCTCAGTCCGGGAGTTGCTCCACGATCAACGGCGGGTAGCGGGGGCGCGGGGACGGCTTCGTCCCGGCCGCGGGCTGCGTAGATGCAGAAGGGGATGAGGTGGGGGGGGCCGCTGTGAGGCGGCGGGCGAATGCGGCTACGGCGAGGCGGGGGGGGCGCCCCGCACCGACACGGGCGGGGGGCCCCGCGGCGCCTGCGCGGCTGCGACGGCTGCGTACGGCAACGTCTGCGGCGGCGGCGGCGGCGGCGACACAACATCCATGCCCTCGGGCGGCGAGACGCGCGCTACAGGGCGAGGGGGTGTGCGGGGCGCGGGCACCGGCGCAAGTGGCGACGGCTCGTCTACAGGCGGCGTCTGGGTGGCTGACGGTCCGCGCGGCGGCGAGATGACTCGCGGTAACGCGACAGACGGGCCCGGCAGGAAGGCGGACGAAGCGGGGGGCGCTCTCTGGGCGGGCGCAGTGCGATGGCGCAGGCGTGGGTCCCTCTGCGACATCGGGAACTGTGCGGGAGCGGTGTCCTCGGCACTAAAAAATTCCTCTCCTCCCGAGTGGACACACGAGGGTACTCGCGTGTGAAAATAATTTTACGAGTACCCACCTCCTGGCAAGGCCACCTTCCGAGACCTAAGCCTCAAGGAAGGCAGCCCTGGAAGCAGAGGCTCTCCCGGTGGCACTAAAAGGGTGAGGCATTTACCGCGGAATACCGACGAAAATACCCCTGGGATCCGAAACGGGGCACCCGGTAATCAGTGCCCGGTGCGACCTCCGCTGCACGGGAGGGGCCGGGCAAAAGACACCGTGTCCCGGTTCCAGGGGTAAGTGTCGCAGAGACAGGAACAAAAGTACTCCCCGCCGAGTTCCGCACTCACGCGATCCACTTCACACACGAGAAGGGCTACGCAGAACTCACCGAAACTCGCACCTGTCGCACTGAGACGTCCGGAGCGATCGACCGCGGAGCCGATCCTGAAAACGAACAACCGTCGCGCATCCCTTATATAGGGGCTGCCACTACCCCATAATTTTAATAAACGTCTATGCTAATAATATCATAAAGTTGAGAAATTGTAACGTAAAGTACCCAATGTCCGACAGACTACGAATGATCGACACATAAAAAGTAAATTAAAAAAAGGGATATACTAATGTTGTGTATTTGAACGTAAACGAAGCATAGGTTATACACAAGGTTCATCCAGCTCTCATTGCAAGTGTCACTTTCTACATTCGGTTATTTTGATAAAAAATGGTGGAGCTTTAAATATCGACCGGCAGAAGTTTTTAACGGAAAGCCAGTTTTATTAGTGAAATCACTAAGGAGGTGAGTAAGGTTTATTGCTCATAACTTTTTTCAGTTTAAAGCTACCATTTGAAAATTTTAGGCTGGGTGCACGATTAATGGACCGTTAAATATTGGGTGTCCATAAATAGAACATGTCGATTACTAGATCTCGATTATTGGAACATGTCGAAAACCGGTTGTCGGTAAATGGATTTCTGCAGTCGAATATTAGGCCAAAAATACCATAAATCTATATTGATATATCTTGTAAATTTTTATATCACATTCATTTCTACTTGAATATTTTCAATTTTACCAATTTTGAGCAAGGTGTTCGAGAGAATCATGCTTAATCAAATGCAGCGTTACTTTAAGTCTAATAAATTATTTCATAGTCAGCAATACGGCTTTACTGAGGGGAAATGTACAACAGATGCAGGTGTGGCTCTTGTCACTCATATTCTCAATGCATGGGAAGACTCACAGGATGCCATCGGAGTGTTTTGCGATCTGACCAAAGCATTTGATTGCGTAGATCATAGAACTCTTCTGCTCAAGCTCGCTCATTACGGGTTCGATACTGCTGCCGTTGAACTAATTAAATCATATCTTAGTGATAGATTACAGACGGTAGATTTAAATAATACAAAATCGTAAGGAGCGACGGTAAAAATTGGGGTACCGCAAGGTTCCATTTTGGGACCTTTTCTCTTTCTGATATATATCAACGACCTGCCTTGCATGATTGAGAAACAGACTGGCATCGTGTTGTTTGCAGATGACACGTCACTAATTTTTAAAATGAACCGCCGTAGCGAAATCTGTGATGATGTGAATAGCACTTTAGCCGCCATCTCTAACTGTCTGTGATGATGTGAATAGCACTTTAGCCGCCATCTCTAACTGGTTTACAATCAACAACTTACTGTTAAATGCAAATAAGACCCAATGCATTAAGTTTACACTTCCCAATGTGCGGCAGGCAAATGTGGATATTAGTATAAGTAGTAAAAGATTAGATTTTGTTGATAGTACTACTTTCTTAGGAATAACATTAGATTCAAATTTGAAATGGCATGCTCAAATTTTAAAACTTTCTAAAAGGCTTAGTTCTGCAGCATACGCTATTCGTCGTATTAGGCATTTGACGGATGTGGCAACTGCTAAGCTAGTATATTTTAGTTATTTTCATAGTTTAATGTCATATGGTCTACTGCTTTGGGGATCAGCAGCAGACATACAAACTATTTTCATTTTACAAAAAAGGGCAATTCGATATATCTACGGTCTTAAACAAAGAGATTCCCTTAGAGATTTTTTCAAAAACCTAAATATTTTAACGTTGCCCTCCTAATACATATTCGATAACATCATGCATGTTAGGAAAAACTTAGACTCTTTCAAAAAAGTAGGTGAATGTACTAGTAGATCACTGCGGAACAATTACAAGTTGTCGATCCCAGCACATCGGCTAATCGGTAGGGAAATCATTTCTGATTAATTGTATAAGATTTTATAATCAATTACCAAAAAGTGTTCTTGAAATGAATGATAGAAAATTCAAACAGTATATTAAAGTTGAGCTTTGTAGGAAAGCCTATTACAGCACGGATGTTTATATTAATGATAAACATGTGTGGCCCGAGCTGGACATAATGGCCTCTTAAATGCTTGTGTATTTTTGACATGATCTTGACATAATTTGTACAGTATGTACATATTTTATTTTATATTTATTTTATTTGACGAAATATTCGTATTGACATAACCAGTTCTACATTCATACATGTTTTTTAATGTAGACAATGTGCATTCGTCCACGATTTAGATTTAAGAGATCTATATTTGTAAATTGACGTCCTATGAAAATGCTGCAGTGTAGTTTGTTCCGCCGCTTCTTCTACACCTGCGCTTTGGAAGCGGTAGTAGTTATAATTAGATTTAAGTTATGTGACGTCAATAAGTGATACCTTGTATCCAATTTTGAAAATAAATCTATTCTATTCTATTCTTCTATTCTATTCTATTCTATTCTATTCTATTCTATTCTATTCTATTCTATTCTATTCTATTCTATTCTATTCTATTCTATTCTATTCTATTCTATTCTATTCTATTCTATTCTATTCTATTCTATTCTATTCTATTCTATTCTATTCTATTCTATTCTATTCTATTCTATTCTATTCTATTCTATTCTATTCTATTCTATTCTATTCTATTCTATTCTATTCTATTCTATTCTATTCTATTCTATTCTATTCTATTCTATTCTATTCTATTCTATTCTATTCTATTCTATTCTATTCTATTCTATTCTATTCTATTCTATTCTATTCTATTCTATTCTATTCTATTCTATTCTATTCTATATCATGCAAAATACCCTAAAATTTTACTCAAAACTTCAAAATATGATAAAATAATAAAAATAAAACAAATATTGTAAAATACTAGAGTTCGTGCGTTAAAGTGTCGATGATTGGGGGTTTTACCGTATTAATTATTAAAAATATATTATTTATGAATTAAATTACTGGAGCAAATTTTAAATATGTGTTAACTTTTTGACAGCTACCGCCCAAAAAAAGAGAGGTAGGCAGAGCTCTTTCCACTTGCCACGATCTCTGCATACTTCCTTCGCTTCATCCACATTTATAACTCTCTTCATATAAGCTCGGCGGTTTCGGGTACTTCTGACCTGGCCCTTTACCAGGACGTCCCCAATTTGATCAAGATACGTTCGTCTAGGTCTTCCCACTCCGACCTTTCCCTCCACACTCTCCTTGTATATCTGCTTAGTCAACCTGCTTTCATTCATCCTCTCCACATGACCGAACCATCTTAACATACCCTTTTCTATTCCTGTAACTACATCTTCTTTCACATCACAACATTCATTTATCACGCTGTTCCTTATCCTGTCACTCAATTTCACACCCATCATACTCCTTAACGCTCTCATTTCCACTGCATTTATTCTGCTTTCATGCTTCTTTTGCCATACACCGCAAGGACCGCAACATAACACCGCAAGGACCGCATCTAAAAAAATGAAATATTAGACACCATTATTAATCAAAAAAAGATAAAAGAACGTTATTTTAACTTAACTAAATAGTACAAAAAGTTACGTTACTACTAACCTTCGTCGATGCGACGAGCCATGGTTGCTGGAACGGCGCACACAGCCCCCCTACGCACAGAACACTACCGTCCGTCGCGAGGGCAACGGGTCGACTGGGATTAGCTCGAATTAGAAAACCGCACGGTCGCGCGCGCAAAAGTTATCGCGATTTTTTTGGTGACGCGTCGTCGAATCGACGAAGGTTAGTAATCTAGGGTTAAAACAGGAATAGTTAGACCTATCCATAAAAAAGGCAATATTGGTGACTATAATAATTATCGTCAAATAACAATACTTTCAGCTATAGACAAAATAGTAGAAAAATGTATCTCAAAGCAAATAAATAAATTCTATACTGAAAACAACATTATTACGGATATGCAATTTGGTTTTCAGACGGGCAAAAGCACAACACAATTACTTGCCAAATTTACAGATACTATAGAAGAACACCTGAACAATCGAAAACATGTTCTAGTAGTATTCATTGACTACAGTAAAGCTTTCGATACACTAGAACATGAAACCTTGCTAGATAAGTTTGATAACTGTAGTATACGTGGTCCCCTAAAGGTCTGGTGCCAAGATTATCTGAAAAATAGGTCTTACATGGTAAAAATTGACGAGAATGTCAGCGATAAGGTAGACGTTGGAAAAGGCACGGCCCAAGGTTCTGTTCTGGGACCCTTGCATTACATCACTTATGTAAACGATGCAACAAAACTAGTTACAAAAAGTGACATCTACCAGTTTGCAGACGACACATGTCTTATATCAGCAAATAAAAACTTAAAGACAGCACTGGAAGAACTACAAACTGACTTCACATTATTGATGAAATGGTCCCATGACGCTGGTTTAGTCCTCAACGCTGACAAAACAAAGTTGATGTATATAAGCTCAAGCCAAAATAGACTTGCTGAACATCCTACATAATGAACCTAATAACTGCTTATGCCCCCCAGTAGAGGTAGTTCAAAGACATAAATACCTGGGGCTGGTGATTGATGATAGATTAAAATGGTCTGACCATTCTCATTACGTAAGTGACAAGTTGCGAGCTATCTTAGGAAAATTTTCTTTAGTTAGAAATAAAATTCCATATAAAATATTACTTAACTTATATAAAGCATTAGGCGAAACAATAATTCAATATGGTTTAAGTAGCTACGGTAGAACGAGCAAATCACACCTTGACGAAATATACCACTTGCAATGTAGAATATTAAAGGCAATAGTACCAATTAAAATTAAAAATAAATATCATAACAACTATCATCAACTTTTCTATTATTGTAAGATATTACCAGTCCACGATCAGGTTAAATTTATGATTTTAACAGAAAACTACTTTGATCAAAAATTTCAAAACGTAGTAATTAGAAATAAAAACACACGCGGTTCTTCCAAAATCACTTTTAGTGTACCAAAATTTAACAATCTTTATGGAAAACAACTTTTACAATACCAAATACCAAAATTACTTAATAACGTACCATCAACATTGAAAGTAGAAATTTAATACCAAAAATCTTAAAACAAAATTAAAAAAATACTTTCTTTATAAAATTCAAATAATGTCCCCCCAGCAGAGCCCCGCATGCCAGGGTAAGGCTAGCCATTACCTGGGGGTCGCCCAACCCCATGGCGGAAGTTGCACGCTCGAGACTAGGCTCGCCCCTAGCCATGAATCCATCGGCGCGGCAGACCTTAGATTGGCAGGAGGAATAGAATAGGAGAAAGGATACCGCCTTGCGGAACACCGGAGCCAACATCACACCAATCAGAACGAACTGTGGGATAACAATGGACTGTATTTAATAAAGGAGATAAATTAGAGTATGTAACGTGGTTGCCCGGGTCGGACAAATCCCCAATGAAATTTGAGTACGACTCACCTTTCCTCTGCACGGCAGATTTCTCAGTTCCTCACGGAGGCCTCCGGTTAATTGAAGATATACCACACACACAACTCTGTCCAAAATTACTTAAAAACAAAATTTATTAAAAGTTTCGATGGTGATTGCGAGCGCGCTTGAAGCAGACTACACTAGCGCCACTTTTTCTCTCGGTGGCTAAAACTGATACTTTCTACCACACATTAGTCCGGTGGCGCCCTCAGCATTCAAAAAGGAAATGTCCAACCACAGATTAAATACGAAACATACCCCCTACCGAAACCATAGTTATGGTTTCTAATAATTAAGAAAGTATACTTTAAAGAGATAATAAGTCATAAAAATTGACAAAGGTCTATATTAAAAAAATAAAATTACAAACTTAGATTTACTTTGGTATTTAAAGTTTAAGAAACTAATTGGTATAGGGTAATGGACTAAGTTTATTGACTGGTCTTTGCAGAACACTCTTTTCAGTGCGCAAGGTAACACAACGGACGACACCGTCAGGACCGGGATGTAATTTTTCTATTTTCCCTAATGGCCATTTACATGAAGGGGCATTATCTGTTTTAACCAGAACTAAATCTCCAACATTTAGGTTGGTGGATGAATTAAACCATTTTGCTCTTTGTTGAAGTGTATTTAAATATTCGTGACTCCAGAAAATTTGAGAGCACTTTTGTACATACTGCCATCGTGACAGTCTATTTTCGGGCACTTCTTGGAAAACTCTGGTAAGGAGGTTAAACTTCTGCCGTTTAGGAAGTGTCCGGCAGTCAAGACGTTAAATTCATTAGGGTTGTCACTAGCTGGCAGTGGACACAACGGGCGCGAATTTAAAACTGCTTCAACTTTACAAAATACAGTAGTAAGTTCCTCAAACGTTAAGGACTTTTCACCTACGCTACGTAATAAATGATATTTAGCTGACTTTATGCCAGCTTCCCAGAGTCCACCCATGTTAGGAGCACTTGGAACATTAAACCTCCACACTAATTGTCTTTTGGCGCAGCCATCAGTGATGTCTTTCTCGTTATCACGCAAAAAATTTTGAATTTCGGACAAATGCTTACTTGATACTATAAAATTGGTACCACAGTCTGAATAAAGTGCCGAGCAAAGACCCCGACGAGCAACAAAGCGATCTAAACAAGCGATAAAACATTCGGCTGACAAAGAAGATAACACCTCTAGATAGACTGCTTTTGTGGAAAAACAGAGGAATAATGTAAATGAGCTTTAGAAACTTTAGCATGACGATATAAACTAGTTTTGATTAAGAATGGACCACCGAGATCTACTCCAACGTGAGCAAATACTTTGTGGGGTAACAACCTGGTAGGTGGTAGCGGTGCCATCTCAGGTTGTAACAAAGACGGTTTGCATTTAAAGCAAATTTTACATTTGGATAAATCGGATCTTATTACGCTATGAGCGGATGGAATCCAGTAATTTTCATTAATAATGTTTTGTAAGGTACGTGGACCTACATGTAAATATTTTTTATGTAAATATTCTATTAATAATCTAGTAAATTGACTATCCTTCGGTAACAGACGTGGATGTTTAGCATTATATGGAAGTTCAGAATAACCTATACGACCCCCTACCCTAAGAAAGCCGGAGATATCAATAAATGGCGATAATTTTCGGAGCGAAGCTACGTATTTATTATTCTTTAATAACTGTAATTCAGATTCATAATATGCACTCTGAACTAAACGAATTAACCTGTCCAGTGCTTCATTTAATTCAACTGTCGATAAAGGTGTGGATATTTTATCCTTATTTTTTAATCTTAAAATCCAAGCACACGATCTTTGTAATTAAGTAAAAGATGAAAACAGACTTAACGTTCGTATACAAAATTCTTGTTTAGTTTCTTGATAAAAGCTGTTATTTGAAAATAAATTTACTAATTTCACTTCTGGTAGTTGGCTATTATTTTCGATAACGAAAGTACAAATAGGCCAATCCTTATAATCCTTTTTCATCCAATCTGACCCGTATAACCATACATACATACATACATACATAAAATCACGCCTCTTTCCCGGAGGGGTAGGCAGAGACTACCTCTTTCCACTTGCCACGATCTCTGCATACTTCTTTCGCTTCGTCCACATTCATAACTCTCTTCATACAAGCTCGGCGGTTTCGGGTACTTTTGACCTGACCCTTTACCAGGACGTCCTTAATTTGATCAAGATACGTTCGTCTAGGTCTTCCCACTCCGACCTTTCCCTCCACACTCTCCTTGTATATCTGCTTAGTCAACCTGCTTTCATTCATCCTCTCCACATGACCGAACCATCTTAACATACCCTTTTCTATTCCTGTAACTACATCTTCTTTCACATCACAACATTCCCTTATCACGCTGTTCCTTATCCTGTCACTCAATTTCACACCCATCATACTCCTTAACGCTCTCATTTCCACTGCATTTATTCTGCTTTCATGCTTCTTTTGCCATACCCAACTTTCACTCCCATACATTAATGTCGGGACCAACACGCCCCTGTGCACAGCCAGTCGAGCCTTTTTGGATAGTTTCTGACTGCTCATAAAGGCATGCAAAGCTCCATTCACCATGTTCCCCGCGTTCACTCTCCTTTCAATATCACTATCATACTTGCCATCTGATGTAAACTTTGATCCTAGATATACAAACTCTTTCACTTGCTCCACTTTTTCTCCTCCAATCAAAATATTACATGCTGTCATTTCTTTCTCCATTTCAAAAACCAGTGTTTTAGTTTTACTTACGTTCACTTTCATTCCTTTCTCTTTTAAAGCTTCATGCATACAGTTTACCATCTCCTGTAACTCCTCCTCTGATGACGCCAGTATAACCTGATCGTCGGCATAGAGCAGACATTTGACGAGTAACTCATTCATCCTTAATCCACTTTTAAACTCTTTCAAATCTGTCAAACAGCTATCCATAAATAGGTTGAACAGCCACGGTGACGCAACACATCCTTGCCTAACGCCTTTCTCAATCTTAAACCACTCAGTGTGCGCTCCGTTTATCCTGACACAAGCACTCGAATCCTCATATAAGGATTTCAGTGCTCGTATTAAGAGACTGCTCACCCCATGCATAGAAAGTGCTGACCACAATTCATTCCTCTCAACTCTGTCATAGGCCTTTTCCAGATCTACGAATGTGCAATAGACTTTTTGACTCTTGGCCAAAAACTTTTCGGCTATGCACCGCAAGGAAAAGACCTGATCAGTACATCCCATTCCCTTTCGAAATTCCGCTTGAGCATCCCATATTTTGTCATCAGTTTCATTCCTGACTCTATTAATCAATACCTTAGCATACAATTTGCCGACGACGCTAAGCAGGCTTATACCACGATAATTTTTGCAGTCCAGCTGTGACCCTTTTCCTTTGTAAAGTGGCACGATAACAGCCTTACACCAATCTTTTGGTACTCGGCCGCTTCTCCAACACAAATTGAAAAGGCAGTACAACTGACTAGCTACTACGCCTTTTCCTGCTTTAAGCATCTCGACCGACACTCTATCACACCCAGCAGCCTTTCCCGCTTTCATACTCTTAAGTGCTTCCACAATTTCGAACATTTCAATTTCGCCTTCCATCTCATTCTCTTTTTCTTCGCTATAGCAGAAATCTTTCTTATTTCCTTCCTTTTTTTCAAATAAACTTTCAAAATAGTCCTTCCATATCTTTAGTACACATTCTTCTCCTTTCACAACGCTACCATCCTGGCATCTGATCCTAGTCAGCTCTCTGGTTATAGTATTTCCTCGGGCTGACCTTACGGATTTCCAGAATACTTTCAGATTTGACTGAAAGTCTTCTGATAGCCTTTTATCAAAATCCTCTTTATACTCTTCTTTCTTTCTAATCACAGCTTTCTTAACCAAATCTTTCATTTTCTTATATTCCTTACGTGCTTCATTCACATCTTCATCAATAACCTCTTGCATTCTTAAGTTAGCTTTTGCTGCTAACAAATCCAGCCATGCTTTCTTCTTTAATCGCACAAGTTCTTGCACATATTTACTCATCCACGCATTTTTGTGATTTTTCCCTTTCCTTCTTCTACTTACACCACACACTTCAACAGCTACTTTCACAATTCTTTCTTTAAATTCCTTCCATCCATCTTCAATATCGCTCATTTCCTCTAAATCTTCAAATTCATCCTTCAGTCTATTAATATACTTCTTACCTACATCCATATCTTGCAAATTTTCTACTTTTACTCTTTCCAAAGCGCTGGTTTGCTCCCTTACCCTGTGCCGCCAGCGATTGAAGATACCCCTTATCCGGGATATCACCAGTAAATGGTCCGAGTCAATGCCAGCACCGCGATATGCACGGGTATCCAGCACTTTGTTCTTCAATCTTTCATCTACAATCACAAAGTCTATCATACTTTTTAAAATACCTTCCACTCTTGTGTAGGTGTGGATCTCTTTATGTTGAAACATTGAGTTCGACACAAAAAGATCCCACTCTAGACAAATTTCTAATACACTTCTTCCATTATCATTCACCTTTTCGTCACCAAACGCACCAAGCACCTTTTCATATCCATCACGCTTTACACCCACCCATCCATTAAAATCACCTAACATAATAATCTTCTCATTTGGCTTGGTAACTTTCAATACTTCTCTTACACTATTCCAGAACTCCTCGTTTTCGCTTTTTGCTGATGTTGTACCCCTCGAACCCACATCCCAAGGTGCATAAACACCTAGAACGAAGATCCGAGTGATTCCAACTTTCAGCCTAATCCATAGAAGACGAGGGCTGACACACTCATACTCATTCACGCACTCAGCCATTCGTGCAGAAAGAATTAGACCGACCCCTTGACAGCCTCGGCTGGTACTGGAAATTCCAGACCAATACGCCGTGTAAGGGCCGTGCTGCGTCGCGTCGCATCCTTTCCGCTTCGTTTCATTCACGCACAACACATCCAAACGTCTTTCATCCATCATCTGGCATACTTCCTCAATCTTATCCTTCATTCCTCCTCTTACATTCATCGTCGCAAAGCGGCTTTCAGCAGACCGCATACCGCTCCCGCCGGGAACGAGACGTGATGGGGTGCGGACACCATCGCCGCCATTTATATGCTTTTTAAGGTTCATAATGCGATTCCCACGAGACGCTAGGGAAAAATTTTGTCCGCCCCAGCAGAGCCCCGCATGCCAGGGTAAGGCTAGCCATTACCTGGGGGTCGCCCAACCCCATGGCGGAAGTGGCACGCTCGAGACTAGGCTCGCCCCTAGCCATGCATCCATCGGCGCGGCAGACCTTAGATTGGCAGGGATTTACATTAAAGAGGAATCCCAAGTCTATCCCTTAGTCGGCTCTTACGACATCCGTGGGAAAGAGATGGAGTGGTCCTATTCTTTTGTAATGGTGCCGGGAACCACACGGCGCTACAACCATTTCTGAGTGCAACTGATAAGTTGCGACGGAGATGCTCCGCGGGAACAAATATCTGCTAGATTATCTTCACTGCAGACATGACGCCAATAATGAGGAGGTAAAACTTCTATTATCTGTGTCACACGGTGAGAAACAAAAGTTTTCAATTTATATGGTTCCGTTTGTAACCACGACAACACGATTGTCGAATCTGATAAAGCAGTAATTTTGTTTATTTTAACTCTTGTAAATATATCACAGACAGATTTTATTAATTTACTCAACAAAACAGCGCCCATTAATTCTAATCGCGGTATTGTTATGGGTTTTATGGGAGCGACTTTAGATTTGGCGGTAACTAAGCGAACTTTAACATTATTGTCACAATCGCGACTGATGACGTAAACGCAGGCAGCGTAACCACTAGACGACGCGTCACAAAAGCCAACTAAGTCACAGTCCGATCGTCCCGGTAATAACATATGACGTTCAATGCGTAACTCCGCCAATATCGGAAGTTCTGAAATATAACATTGCCAAGTTGTGCTAATATTATCTGGCAACTTTTCATCCCAACCAATACCTAATTTCCAAAGATCCTGCATTATTAATTAAGCTAAGAAAGTGCATGGCGAGATAAAACCCACGGGGTCATATATAGACGCTAATAACTTCAGAACGGATCGTTTAGTAGAAACGCTGTCTGTCTTATTAACTGAAAAAATAAAACAATCTAAAGTGGGAATCCATTTTAGACCCAATACTTTGATACTACTATCGATATCATCTTTAATAAATGTTACAGAACCTTCCCTATTCTCTTCAGGAACTCTCAACAGTAAATCCTTACAGTTACTCATCCACTTTTTTAAAGTAAAATTTGCGCTTTCAAAAATACCTATTAGTTGGTCTTGAACCAAACACGCTTTATCATAAGACTCACAAGAATACAAAATGTCATCCATGTATACACATTCACGTAAAACTTGAGCAGCGAGTGGAAAACGTTTCCCTTCATCTTCAGCCGCAGCGGTGCAGTGTGCGGATCGCCAAAAAGGGTGAACAGCTAAGTCCGTATGTAACCGTTTTTAATTCATATAAGTTTATGGGATCGTTAGGCGAATACCGGTACAAAATATGTTGATAACATCTATCTTCCTTTCTTAATAATATAGCTCGGCACATTTTGCAAACATCACTCACTAAACAATATTCAAAAAAACGGAATTTTAATATGATAGCAGTAATGTCAGGATACAACTTCGCCCTGATAACGTTCCATGTGGTCAAGTTTTTCATATTCATGCATAAATTCGTTATATTTCTGATGTAACTCGGGAGTACGCGCAAGTTTACGCTCGGTATAAGACACAATAACCTAGGTTCGCCGACCCAGTGGCGCGGGGTCGGTTACGAACGGTAGTGGTACGACATACTGCCCGTTCGATTCTCGAAAATGATTATTAACAAAAATATTCTCAGCAAGTTGGTCCATAGAACTAACGACAGGTGTGCACGGCACTTCCTCCAGTTCCCAAAACTTATGCAATATTTTATCCAATGAACATTCCTCATTATGCGAGACAGATAAATGAAAATTTTGGGAATTATTCTCTCTGTGTGGGAATAATTTACCACTTACAACACAACCAAAAACAGTCTCAATTACGCTTGGAATGTTTGAATTTATTAATATCGGCTTACCCGTGATAAGATCTGGCCCAATAAAATATCAATTCGCGATTTTTTGTAGAAAAATGTGTCTGCTAGTTGATAAGAATTATATTCATTAATTACATGTTTAGGAAAATTGACATTAGGCATATCAGATGAGACCTTGGATACTACGATTAAGTTGGCGTTAAATGTAGGACCGTCTGAATGTTTTGGTTTTATTGTGCATGAAATCATCCCTTGATTTTCAACTCAAATTCAAATTCAAAATTTTTATTCATTATTATAGGATACTATTATATCGCTTAATAATTGTCGTATGGTTTAACAACTTGGTTGACGTCAAATAAATTACTTAAAAACTAAGTTTACTGCCGCTTCCAAGGCGTCAGTGCAGAAGAAGCGGTAACAAACTGCACTGCAGCATTTTCTTCAACAACGTCAACTTCACAATATTAAATTATACTTAGAATAGAATGTGGACGGGAGAATACATTGTTCACGGGAGATTTATATATTTATGAGATTTTTTTCTATAACTATGTTCCCGCCTAAACCATTAAGGTGATACATCATAGATTTTGGGTCATTTTCACTTGGTTTTTTCTCATAAAATATAACTTGCATCGTTTCAATATTTTAGGATATGATAGTAAATATATTCAATTATATTTGTGGAAGATGAAAACACGATTGGAACAAAAATCCTCGATCAAAAAAATTCAGGAACACAAGTCTAGATTTCGATTATTTATCTCAAACTATAAGGATTTAAAATTTGAATTTTGTACCAAATTGAAGATCATTAAAAAATAATAACTTCTGGAAGATGAAATTTCGATTGGATGTTTTGTTTAGACGTTATTAAACTAAATAGATGAAAACAGGAATTAAAATTGTTGCGACAATAGTACTGGACAGTAGAGTGTTGACACTTTATGTCTGTCTCATTCCTACACGACCGGGTGGGATAAAGCGCTATCCTTTGTAAGCGTGCCTCACTCCGCGGATCACATTCTCGGACGTAGGACCTGTGCCAGTCGCTCCGAGCGTCGTTGAAAAATATTCTGCGAAGTATTTAATTTCCCACATTCATTTTGTTTGAATTTATTTCTGTACATAATTGTCAACTCAGCTTATTGAATTGTGTCGTTGATCTCTGAATCTTACGCGTCGCTTTTCCGCCGGCCGGGGTGATATTACGTAGGTATTTAGGATCGTGGATTTTGATACTTTTTTTTTTTGGTACTTTCTGAAATATACCTATTATAGATAGTTTAGGTTAGTTTTTAATACAGTTTTTTTGTTTCGTTTAGTGTAAATAGGTGTATAATTTTACGTCATGATAGCATGTTAAATGTTAGCATGTTAAAAAAAACCTTGAAAGAGCTTCCCATATGGGACAATTAAGATGGTGGGTACTAATTACACTTACTAATAGATAGACATATAGATGCCTACTGAGATTTTCTCCGCAAACACTGAAGGTGAAAAATATTTCATTTGATACCGGCTTGTGGCGGGGCGGCAGTAGGTAGATAGATAGGTAAAACAACAACAAACAACAGCTCCGCCGCCGTCGGTTATACTGTCACTAGTTGTTGCCCTGGTCTTTGCCTACGGAAACAGTACTTTTTACTGGATGATTGTTCTGTCTTTTTCTATAGGTACTTACTCCTAGGTAACTGTATTATTCAGGGTACCTCCTCAGCTGCAAGACGTCGCAGGGTTTACTTTTCTTCGCTTTCTTCATTTGGCACGATCACAATCATTATCTCATTATTTGATTGTTATTATTTTTTAGGAAAAATAAATTGTCTCCGATATCGTCGTTGACAATGTCCGGACAGAGAAGTGCGGATGGTGTGGAGTCGACAGTTGATATTATGGACTTAGATAGTCATGGCATTATTCCGACGCCGACATCAACGACAACCCAAGATAGAAAACCATATATAGAAAACCATAGGTTCCGTAGCCATTTGGCTACGGAACCCTAAAAATATATGATATACTTACTATGTAAATTACCTTTGATTGAACGAAATCGAATAAGTAATTACGAGTAGTTTTTTTAAAACCATTACAAACTTATTCATTTTATACAAAATTTTTGCATACATCCGCAACTATATCATTGCTTATAATGTAATTTAATATATGTATGTTTTTTTGTAAAATTATTTTATTGTATCAAAAACAATAAAATATTCTGATGCGGACTCCATTGCATTCGCAAACTTTATTCGGGTTACGTGAGGTCACGCGCCAGCGGCTACGGTGCGGCGGCGATCTAGCGGGGTAAGCTGGTCGGGGGTGAGCCCCGCGCGGGGTGAGCCTCTCGCCCGCATCGAGGTACATGTAATCTGAATGTAGCGCCTTAATAGTAAATGGGCATCTTTTACGCGGCAAACCTAACCTCTGAGCGCACTCTGTAGTGATGAATGAACTTTGAGCTCCGGAATCTAAGACTGCATGGCAGTTTTGATATTGCCCATCAATATCAGTGATGTGCGTAAGTGTAGTTCCTAAGACTACCCCGTATTTATTTTCATCTACACAATGTAGTGCGTGATGAATCGTTCGGTCACTCACGGAGTGAGAAGAAACGAGCGCTTGCTGTGTGTGTGACGGAGACGGTTGCGCGGACGAAGTACTTGGCGGCACGGCCGCTGCGATTGTGCGTTCCGCTTTACCTGTCTCTTGATGCAATAAATAATGATGCGACAAAGCACACACTCCGCAAGTGATCGTACTTTTGCACAAATTAGACTCATGATCGGGTTAAAGACAATTAGTGCAGAGCTTCAATGAACGGACACGGTCCTTGCGTTCATCGACGGACAATTTACGAAATTGGTCACATCGATATATCATATGACTTTGATTACAATGTGGACAAGTCATGTTTATATTAGTGTTATTATGTTATTATTACGATTGTTACGATTTTGAACTCGTGAAGTCGTAAGTACTGACCGGTTTTTTTTTTTATACGGGACAAATTACACAGATTGAGTTAGCCTCGAAGTAAGTTCGAGACTTGTGTTACGAGATACTAACTCAACGATACTATATTTATAATAAATACTTATATAGATAAACATCCAAGACCCAGGACAATTAGAGAAAGTTCGTTTCTCATCATGCCCTGACCGGGATTCGAACCCGGGACCTCCGATGTCACAGACAAGCGTATTACCGCTGCGCCACAGAGGCCGTCGAAACCTTGAAGACGATGTCTTATTTACATAATTACTACTTTTATACATATTGGTAGGTTTAGGTATTACAGAGGTGCTAGAAAGTGTATGTTCTAGAACTTTTACTTGTTTGTTTACGAAATCAATAAGTTCTGAGAATGTAGGTAAAGAATTTTGATCCCTACTTTCCTCAAATAATTTTCTTGTGTGAGGGTCTAGTCTTTGTAATGCTAAATGACAAATTAAAAAATCATTCAAGTTTTTTATATTTAACGCTTGAATAGCTTTTAATGAATGGTCAAAAGTTTCAATAAATAATGTGAGATTAGCCGTCGTGTCTCTAGTGAGCGGCGTAAAGTTAAGCATTTTATCAAAGTACCTACACGCCAGAGTTCTGTAATCGTGATATTTGTCGATTAAACTTTGCCAAACGACCGCGTAATTAGCAGATGTAAAAGGTAGTTGTTTAACTATATTTAAAGCTGAACCTTTAACGCATGACAGTAAATAATGAAATTTATAAATGTCAGTAAAGTTTCGATTATGAACTAATGATAAAATAATGTGTCATAAAAGGTTGTCCAATTTTCAATGTGACCATCAAATTGAAATAATTGTATTTTAGGTAATAATGCTGGAACCACTAAATCCTTTTTCACTGAATAATCTACTGGAGATTTATCTGCCTTGTATTTATTTACGATTAATTGACACGCATTGTACATCTCGTCGAAAGTTTCGAGTTCACGATTATTTAATTTTGCCTTCGGTTGTTTTTGTAATTCTAGTTCGTATAAATCAAAAATGGCCGATTCAAATCGCCTCCGAACACTTTCCATATCGGAGAATTGGACCAACAATGAAGGCAATCGAGCTAAGTTACTCTCAATCTTTCCAGACATATCATATATACGTTGCATTTTAGTGAAGAGATATTCTTTTTTGATAACAATGTATTTATTTTACTTTGCAAAATTTCGCTTTCCGCCATGTTGATAACACTTGCCGGCTTGTCGGCAAATTACGTATCTACACTTAGTCAACAAAAAGCAAAAGTAGGTAGGGCTCAAATTAAGATTAATCTCGGCTCGAAGAACCAGAAATGTGGGATAACAATGTACTGTATTTAATAAAGGAGATAAATTAGAGTAGGTATGTAACGTGGTTGCCCGGGTTGGACAAATCCCCAATGAAATTTGAGTACGACTCACCTTTCCTCTGCACGGCAGATTTCCCAGTTCCTAACGGTGGCCTCCGGTTAATTAAAGATATACCACACACACAACTCTGTCCAAAATCACTTAAAACAAGATTTATTAAAAGTTTCGATGGTGATTGCGAGCGCGCTTGAAGCAGGCTGAACAAGCGCCACTTTTTCTCTCGGTGGCTAAAACTGATACTTTCTACCACACATTAGTCCGGTGGCGCCCTCAACATTCAAAAAGGAAATGTCCAACCACAGATTAAAAACAATGATAGACTTTGTGATTGTAGATGAAAGAACAAAGTGTTGGATACCCGTGCATATCGCGGTGCTGGCATTGACTCGGACCATTTACTGGTGATATCCCGGATAAGGGGTATCTTCAATCGCTGGCAGCACAGGGTTAGGGAGCAAACCAGCGCTTTAGAAAGAGTGAAAGTAGAAAATTTGCAAGATATGGATGTAGGTAAGAAGTATATTAATAGAGTGAAGGATGAATTTGAAGATTTAAATGAGATGAGCGATATTGATGATGGATGGAAAGAATTTAAAGAAAGAAATGTAAAAGTAGCTGTTGAAGTGTGTGGTGTAAGTAGAAGAAGAAAAGGAAAAAATCACAAAATGCGTGGATGAGTAAAGATGTGCAAGGACTTGTGCGATTAAAGAAGAAAGCGTGGCTGGATTTGTTAGCAGCAAAAGCTAACTTAAGAATGCAAAAGGTTATGGATGAAGATGTGAATGAAGCACGTAAAGATTATAAAAAAATGAAAGATTTGGTTAAGAAAGCTGTGAATAGAAAGAAAGAAGAGTATAAAGAGGAATTTGATAAAAGGCTATCAGAAGACTTTCAGTGAAATCTGAAAGTATTCTGGAAATCCGTAAGGTCAGCCCGAGGAAAAACTATAACCAGAGAGCTAACTAGGATCAGATGCCAGGATGGTAGCGTTGTGAAAGGAGAAGAATGTGTGCTAAAGATATGGAAGGACTATTTTGAGAGTTTATTTGAAAAAAAGGAAGAAAATAAGAAAGAGTTCTGCTATAGCAAAGAAAAAGAGAATGAGATGGAAGGCGAAATTGAAATGTTTGAAATTGTGGAAGCACTTAAGAGTATGAAAGCGGGTAAGGCTGCCGGGTATGATAGAGTGTCGGTCGAGATGCTTAAAGCAGGAAAAGGCGTCGTAGCTAGACAGTTGTACTGCCTTTTCAATTTGTGTTGGAGAAGCGGCCGAGTACCAAAAGATTGGTGTAAGGCTGTTATTGTGCCACTTTACAAAGGAAAAGGGTCACAACTGGACTGCAAAAATTATCGTGGTATAAGCCTGCTTAGCGTCGTCGGCAAATTGTATGCTAAGGTATTGATTAATGGAGTCAGGAATGAAACTGATGACAAAATATGGGATGCTCAAGCGGGATTTCGAAAGGGAATGGGATGTATCAGGTCTTTTCATTGCGGTGCATAGCCGAAAAGTTTTTAACCAAGAGTCAAAAGGTCTATTGCACATTCGTAGATCTGGAAAAGGCCTATGGCAAAGTTGAGAGGAATGAATTGTGGTCAGCACTTTCTATGCATGTGGTGAGCAGCTGAGCAGTCTCTTAATACGAGCACTGAAATTCTTATATGAGGATTCGAGTGCTTGTGTCAGGATAAACGGAGCGCACACTGAGTGGTTTAAGATTGAGAAAATCGTTAGGCAAGGATGTGTTGCGTCACCGTGGCTGTTCAACCTATTTATGGATAGTTGTTTGACAGATTTGAAAGAGTCTGAAAGTGGATTAAGGATGAATGAGTTACTCGTCAAATGTCTGCTCTATGCCGACGATCAGGTTATACTGGCGTCATCAGCGAAGGAGTTACAGAAGATGGTAAACTGTATGCATCTATCTATCTATCTAATCTAATATTTTTAAACGAGCAATTCTTGTATACATATATATAATCAGGATCTCGGAAACGGCTCCAACGATTTTCATGAAAGTTACAGATAAGGGGCTTTTCGGCTCAAGGAATCGATTTATCAAGGTCCTAGGTTCGAGAAAAGCTCGGTTCCCAAGATATATAAAATTTGTAAAAACCGCGTTTTAAGAAACTATATCAGTGCCATCTCTGGTAGACCGAGCAAAGCTCAACCGGGTCAACGGGTCCAAGAAAGGAATGAAAGTGAACTTAAATAAAACTAAAACACTGGTCTTTGAAATGGAGAAAGAAATGACAGCTTGTAATATTTTGATTAGAGGAGAAAAAGTTGAGCAAGTGAAAGAGTTTGTATATCTAGGATCAAAGTTTACATCAGATAGCAAGTGTGATAGTGATATTGAAAGGAGAGTGAACGCGGGGAACATGGTGAATGGAGCTTTGCATGCCTTTATGAGTAGTCAGAAACTATCCAAAAAGGCTCAACTGGCTGTGCATAGGGGCGTGTTGGTCCCAACATTTATGTATGGGAGTGAAAGTTGGGTATGGCAAAAGAAGCACGAAAGCAGAATAAATGCAGTGGAAATGGAAGGAGTATGATGGGTGTGAAATTGAGTGACCGGATAAGGAACAGCGTGATAAGGGAATGTTGTGATGTGAAAGAAGATGTAGTTACAGGAATAGAAAAGGGTATGTAAAGGTGGTTTGGTCATGTGGAGAGGATGAATGAAAGCAGTTTGACTAAGCAGATATACAAGGAGAGTGTGGAGGGAAGCGTCGGAGTGGGAAGACCTAGACGAACGTGTCTTGATCAAATTAAGGACGACCTGGCAAAGGGTCAGGTCAAAAGTACCCGAAACCGCCGAGCTTGCATGAAGAGAGTTATGAATGTTGATGAAGCGAAGGAAGTGTGCAGAGATCGTAGCAAGTGGAAAGAGAGTGTCAGCTACAACATTGTCTTTGCCGCTGATATGCCGTATGTCGGTGGTAAACTGCGCGATCAGGTCCAGGTGTCGAAACTGTCTAGGTGAGCAGTTTTCCTTGCGATTATGAAATGCGAAGGTCAGCGGTTTGTGGTCGGTATATATTGTAAAGTCTCGGGCCTCGAGCATGTGTCGAAAATATTTTATACTCTCGTAAATAGCGAGTAGCTCTCGATCGTAGGGTGTTGTTATTGTCGTACTTCTGTTGGGAAGGACTCAGCCCACGAGAGAAAAATGCCAAAGGCTCCCAGGATTTACCGTCAGTCTGTTGCTGTAGCACCGAACCAATAGCTCTGTCCGACGCATCAGTAACAAGTGCTAATCTCGAGTCACACTTGGGATGGGCCAGCAAGGCGGCCTGACACAGACCTTCTTTGCAGGCTTCAAAAGCCTCGAGTGACTTACCAGTAATATTGACCGGGTGTGAACCTTAGACTGATCCTGTCAGCAGTGCATTAAGAGGACCCTGTTGTTTAGCGGCGCCTGAAATAAACCTACGATAAAAGTTCACCATACCCAAGAAGCGGCGTAGCTCTTTTAACGTCTTTGGAACAGGGAAATTGTTGATGGCTTTGACCTCTGGTAGGGGTGTGGTGCCTTTAAAAGGTTACCTCAGACGCGCCAAAGATGCACTTCGCCGTGTTGACGACTATGCCGTACTGCCTCAGTCTTTCGAAGAGTAGACGAAGGTGCTCTTCATGGGTCTTTTGATCCTTCGAGAAGACCAGAAAATCGTCCAGATATGCATAGGTGAAGTCGAGGCCCCGCAGCATCTCATCGACGAATCGCTGAAACGTCTGTCCGGCATTACGAAGTCCGAACGTCATGAAAGGAAATTCGCAAAGACCGAACGGCGTTGTGATTGCTGTCTTCGCGATGTCGTCTGGATTGACCGGGATCTGGTTGTAGGCCTTCACCAAATCAATGGTAGAGAAGACAGTGCAGCCTGATAAGGAGTGGGAAAAATCGTGTATATGTTTAATAGGGTATCTGTCGGGTATTGTTCGGGCATTCAGCATGCGGTAATCGCCACAAGGACGCCACCCGTTGTCCTTCTTGGGCGTTAGATGAAGCGGTGAAGCCCATGCTGATTCCGAAGGCCGACACGTACCATTCTGCAACATCGACTCAAACTCTGACTTCGCTATCTTGAGTTTATCAGGCGCGAGCCTACGTGGTGTGTACTACAAATCGATTCAACTTTTAGCTGGGTTCCTTACGTCACTGAGGTATGCCGTAAAGTAACTAATATGCTTTGTTCTCTTTATAGACTAAAGAACTTCCTTCCTCTGAGAACCAAAATCTCCCTCGTCCAATCCTTAGCCATTCCTACTATAGATTATGCCGACGTGCGTTACTGCGATCTTACTCAAGTCCTTCTCCTTAAACTCGACTGATTAGCCAACAACTGTATTCGCTTCATTTTTAATATTCGTAAATACGATCATATTTCTTCTTTTTGTTCGCGGTTATCATGGCTTCCTATTCCTGAACGTTGTAAAGCCAGAATTCTTTGCTTTCGTTGTATTCTCTACTCAATGATGCTCACTCTCCTCTTTACTTAAAATCTAAATTCCCGCTTCTGAGTTCCGCCCATTCCCGTTCTCTTCGCTCTTCAGACAACCTGACTCTGCGTACTCCTCTGTTTCGGTCTACTTTTTTGGACAAATCTTTCCAGGTTCAGGCTGTAAGGCTCTGGAATGCTCTTCCTGAAATGATTAGGAGAGCTCCTAGTCCCTCTGCGTTCAAACATGCTGTGAATGAATTCTTTCTTCGGCAGATCAATAATGGGTCATCCTAATTTGATATTTTATGTATGTATACAGTGTGTACTTGACCTATTGTGTCAGATTTCATGATTTCTGGATGACCCTCTTCTGGTATTCCTTGTTTTCGTCGTTGAAAAATTTTCCTTGTTTTGTCCCACGTATAATAAATAGGGACGTCAACATACAGTAATGTCTTTGCGAATGAATCCGTTTGGCACAGTTGGAAAAAAGCTGTTAATGTTGTGTTCTCAGGTGGTTCGCTTGCAATTTTTCTAGCCGACTCTCTTGTGAAGTAAACTCTTTGTCCATTCTCCAAATGTACTGATAGATGCTGCACAGCTGGTTCGCGTTCATGTATGGGAAAACTAAAAATCCTCCATGCTGCTTTGTTACTGTTGATGTATCTTCCCATTTGGTACATGAGAATCTCATCATTTCTGTTATTTTGTTCGCTATTTTGGACTATTTGAAATACTGCCATATCACTACCTTTGTTTACGTACTTACATATGTATTTAATAGATTTTACTGAATTGCAGTATTCAACGTTTATGTGAGCTTGTAACATTTTCGAAAGTAGTGGGTTATAGGGTACAACCCATTGGTTATCTATTTCCAGTTCGTCTTTGCCTTGTATTCGTATTTTTGCTGTGAAGCCACCGTTTTTCGGTGATCGTCTTCTATATTTGGGATAGCCGTCTTCTTCAGTTTTTGTATCATCCAAGTATGGTTTTGGATATTTTTTTATACATTTTCCATCACTCATGCATGGTGCATTGAAGTTTAATGGTTCACATGGTCCGTGAATCATGTTTTTCACTACTATGTTGTACAGTTCCGGATCTTTTTGTGGATCGGGAAATTCTGCTTGGATGATTTTGTCAATATCCGTGGGATAAATTTTATCGTGTAGCCATATGAGATTGTGTGACTGAGGTAATCCTCGTTTTTGCCACTCAATTGTATACATCCAGCATCGAACGGTTCCAAAGATGTGGTATTTTGTGATGACTTCAATAAATCTTTTTTGTTTTTGTCGAAAAACTCGGGCTATTATGTCGTGTCGATCCATGGAGGTTTGTCCGTATTTTAGTTGTTCTTTGATGTCTGGCCATGATGAGTTGCATGTAAATGTTACGAAGAGATCAGGTCGTCCATATTTTCTTACGTAAGTCATGGCATCTTGAGTATATTCGTGCATATGTCTCGGAGTTCCTGTGTATGATGAAGGTAATATTACCATTGTTTCAATATCATCAATATTGCCGTCATTCATGATTGCGTCTCGAAGATGGATGTATTCTTCTGTGCGTAGTTTATTCTGATTCAGTCTTATGTAAAGCATCCGTTCTGCTTCTATTTTTGCGTACATATCTACCAGAAATTGTTGAAATAAACGGCGAGTGTTGAGTATGTGATTGTATGTTTCATTGTCTCTGATCATTAAGCGGTAAGCATAGAACTCCTTGGAAGTGACTTTTTTGTTTGTTTCTATGCCTGTTTCAGGATGCACTTGTTTTATATTGAAATGGTATCCGTCCTCTCCGTGCATAAATATTAATGGATATTGAAGAGCATCATAGGAACGGTGTGTCTCTGCAATGCGTTGTAGTCCTTTTCCTCTTCGTTGTACAATTATGTCACGGCTTGTATTTTCATTGTCTACAATTACGATGGCAACTTCATCTATCTGAGGTGCATTAAATCTACGTTCGTGCTCTCCAGGTGGTCTTTTATCGGCTCGAATTACAATTTCATAGTCATCAGAAATCATGCGGTCTAATGTTGTTTTGAATATGTAAATCAATTGATTGTATTTGTGTAAGATCTTCTGTACATTTCGGATTATTTCGCGACTCAATCCATTAAAATTTGTGCATCGTTGATCAATTTCTTGTTCTTCATTTCCGATGAAATATACTTGCAGAAATTTAAAGTCTTCGTTAGGCATTGGCAGTAACGATCCTATTTTGTGATAAATTTGCCCCTGAATTGAAAATACATATTCAAATTCATTTCTATTAGTGTTGGTCGAAGTAACTCCGAAAGAAGTCATTTGGAAGCAGGAGTTATATGATCTTATATTTTGAAGAAAGTGTTTTGATTCTTGTGTTTCCCCGGTCATGTAATGTAGAAATTCCTGCGGAGGTACTTCCAGTGGTGGTAGTCAAATTTTTCCATTCATGCAACAGAGACCTGGTGTTTCTTTACTGAATTTTTTCGCGTGGCATAATTGGCAAATGTTATTCATTTTTCCGATCACAACATGCTTATGATTGTAATATTTTTTCGTTGGGTCGTAGTGGAATGCTACCTTTGTTAAATTATCTTTTAAAATTCTCGATTCTTCTACACTTTCATTCTCTTTCCTTTCTTCACTTTTTGTGCTTCTCAGAGTTCTCATCCTGGTTCGTTGATTTTGTAAACGTGCTTCGCGCTCTTCTTCCGTTTCATTTCTTCGATGTTCTTTTTGTTTCTGCCGTTTCGCTGCAGAACTGGCAAGATCTCCTCCTCTTTTATGTCTAGGCATTGTTTTCTGTAAAATATAAATTAAATAAACATTTTATAGACAAACAATTAAAAGAAAAAGAAAAACAATCATTAGAATTAATTAAAGACACTATTAATTATTTTTTCAAAAATAATACATACATACATACATACATAAACTCACGCCTTTTTCCCGGAGGGGTTGGCAGAGACTACCTCTTTCCACTTGCCACGATCCCTGCATACTTCCTTTGCTTCATCCACATTCATAACTCTCTTCATGCAAGCTCGGCGGTTTCGGGCACTTTTGACCTGACCCTTCACCAGGACGTCCTTAATTTGATCAAGATATGTTCGTCTAGGTCTTCCCACCCTGACCTTTCCCTCCACACTCTCCTTGTATATCTGCTTAGTCAACCTGTTTTCATTCATCCTCTCCACATGACCGAACCATCTCAACATACCCTTTTCTATTCCTGTAACTACATCTTCTTTCACATCACAACATTCCCTTATCACGCTGTTCCTTATCCGGTCACTCAATTTCACACCCAACATACTCCTTAACGCTCTCATTTCCACTGCATTTATTCTGCTTTCGTGCTTCTTTTGCCATACCCAACTTTCACTCCCATACATTAATGTCGGGACCAACACGCCCCTGTGCACAGCCAGTCGAGCCTTTTTGGATAGTTTCTGACTGCTCATAAAGGCATGCAAAGCTCCATTCACTATGTTCCCCGCGTTCACTCTCCTTTCAATATCACTATCACACTTGCCATCTGATGTAAACTTTGATCCTAGATATACAAACTCTTTCACTTGCTCAACTTTTTCTCCTCCAATCAAAATATTACATGCTGTCATTTCTTTCTCCATTTCAAAAACCAGTGTTTTAGTTTTACTTACGTTCACTTTCATTCCTTTCTCTTTTAAAGCTTCATGCATACAGTTTACCATCTCCTGTAACTCCTCCGCTGATGACGCCAGTATAACCTGATCGTCGGCATAGAGCAGACATTTGACGAGTAATTCATTCATCCTTAATCCACTTTCAGACTCTTTCAAATCTGTCAAACAACTATCCATAAATAGGTTGAACAGCCACGGTGACGCAACACATCCCTGCCTAACACCATTCTCAATCTTAAACCACTCAGTGTGCGCTCCGTTTATCCTGACACAAGCACTCGAATCCTCATATAAGGATTTCAGTGCTCGTATCAAGAGACTGCTCACCCCATGCATCGAAAGTGCTGACCACAATTCATTCCTCTCAACTCTGTCATAGGCCTTTTCCAAATCCACGAATGTGCAATAGACTTTTTGACTCTTGGCCAAAAACTTTTCGGCTATGCACCGCAAAGAAAAGACCTGATCAGTACATCCCATTCCCTTTCGAAATCCCGCTTGAGCATCCCATATTTTGTCATCAGTTTCATTCCTGACTCTATTAATCAATACCTTAGCATACAATTTGCCGACGACGCTAAGCAGGCTTATACCACGATAATTTTTGCAGTCCAGTTGTGACCCTTTTCCTTTGTAAAGTGGCACAATAACAGCCTTACACCAATCTTTTGGTACTCGGCCGCTTCTCCAACACAAATTGAAAAGGCAGTACAACTGTCTAGCTACGACGCCTATTCCTGCTTTAAGCATCTCGACCGACACTCTATCATACCCGGCAGCCTTACCCGCTTTCATACTCTTAAGTGCTTCCACAATTTCAAACATTTCAATTTCGCCTTCCATCTCATTCTCTTTTTCTTCGCTATAGCAGAACTCTTTCTTATTTTCTTCCTTTTTTTCAAATATACTCTCAAAATAGTCCTTCCATATCTTTAGCACACATTCTTCTCCTTTCACAACGCTACCATCCTGGCATCTGATCCTAGTCAGCTCTCTGGTTATAGTTTTTCCTCGGGCTGACCTTACGGATTTCCAGAATACTTTCAGATTTGACTGAAAGTCTTCTGATAGCCTTTTATCAAAATCCTCTTTATACTCTTCTTTCTTTCTAATCACAGCTTTCTTAACCAAATCTTTCATTTTTTTATATTCCTTACGTGCTTCATTCACATCCTCATCTATAACCTCTTGCATTCTTAAGTTAGCTTTTGCTGCTAACAAATCCAGCCATGCTTTCTTCTTTAATCGCACAAGTTCTTGCACATATTTACTCATCCACGCATTTTTGTGATTTTTCCCTTTCCTTCTTCTACTTACACCACACACTTCAACAGCTACTTTCACAATTCTTTCTTTAAATTCCTTCCATCCATCTTCAATATTGCTCCTCTCATCTAAATCTTCAATTTCATCCTTCAGTCTATTAATATACTTCTTACCTACATCCATATCTTGCAAATTTTCTACTTTCACTCTTTCCAAAGCGCTGGTTTGCTCCCTTACCCTGTGCCGCCAGCGATTGAAGATACCCCTTATCCGGGATATCACCAGTAAATGGTCCGAGTCAATGCCAGCACCGCGATATGCACGGGTATCCAGCACTTTGTTCTTCAATCTTTCATCTACAATCACAAAGTCTATCATACTTTTTAAAATACCTTCCACTCTTGTATAGGTGTGGATCTCTTTATGTTGAAACATTGAGTTCGACACAAAAAGATCCCACTCTAGACAAATTTCTAATACACTTCTTCCATTATCATTCACCTTTTCGTCACCAAACGCACCAAGCACCTTTTCATATCCATCACGCTTTACACCCACCCATCCATTAAAATCACCTAACATAATAATCTTCTCATTTGGCTTGGTAACTTTCAATACTTCTCTTACACTATTCCAGAACTCCTCGTTTTCGCTTTTTGCTGATGTTGTACCCCTCGAACCCACATCCCACGGTGCATAAACACCTAAAACGAAGATCCGAGTGATTCCAACTTTCAGCCTAATCCATAGAAGACGAGGGCTGACACACTCATACTCATTCACACACTCAGCCATTCGTGCAGAAAGGATTAGACCGACCCCTTGACAGCCTCGGCTGGTACTGGAAATTCCAGACCAATACGCCGTGTAAGGGCCGTGCTGCGTCGCGTCGCATCCTTTCCGCTTCGTTTCATTCACGCACAACACATCCAACCGTCTTTCACCCATCATCTGACATACTTCCCTAAATTTTATCCTTCATTCCTCCTCTTACATTCATCGTCGCAAAGCGGCTTTCAGCAGACCGCATACCGCTCCCGCCGGGAACGAGACGTGATGGGGTGCGGACACCATCGCCGCCATTTAGGTGCTCTTTCAAAAAATTTGCATCCATGCGATTCCCACGAGACGCAAGGGAACAATTTTGTCCGCCCCAGCAGAGCCCCGCATGCCAGGGTAAGGCTAGCCATTACCTAAGGGTCGCCCAACCCCATGGCGGAAGTGGCACGCTCGAGACTAGGCTCGCCCCTAGCCATGCATCCATCGGCGCGGCAGACCTTAGATTGGCATCAAAAATAATAATTATATCAAAATTAATAATCAAACTGAGAACTTTCTTTTTTTAAAGTCTGTTAAAAATACTTACATTTGGTATTTCACAATAAAGGCTCACAGACGACTTTTTTCTTTTTAGAATTAATTAAACACACTATTAAAAATACTGACACGTGATACTTCAAAATAAATGCTCACAGATAACTTCTTTCATTTCCTTTCGCAATCGCTTTCAAAATCGAACTAACTCTAGCGGGTGATACCGGGCCCTTATATATTCAGAGAGCTGGGCTCTAGGATATTCGGAAAAGTTCGAGAATATATTCTTTTACACCTTCTAGAATATACTCGACATTATTATACGCCGTAACAATAAGTTCTGCAGCTATAGCATAAGTAGTAAAGGCGCGAAATTTGAAAACTTCAATTTCAAATTATTTTCAGAATTAATAATTAATAATTTGAATAACTAAATTTATCTCGCTTCAATTCCAAAATAAAAGCTACCTAATGCTGTATAAAAACACAAAATTTAATGACTTTATTATAGAAACAATAGTAATTTAAGACTTTGTTGAAATTGGAATTTTAAATTTTGCGCCATTGCTACACATGCTGTAATTGCTCGGAGCGCCTTTCGAAACGCAACTCAAATAATCGTTGTTCTGAATGGAGTTCAACTACTCGACAACAGATGGCGCCACTACTTCACTTAATTTTCAAGTTAAGGAATTGGAAAAGCCCTTATATCTTTAAAAATACGCCCTTTAAGTTAAAACGGGAACTTTCTTGTTCGAGGGGGGATAAAGGGCTATTGCACTATATAAGTCCCTTTATCGTATCGGGAATCCTTTTTAAGTTTTATCGGCACACACATTTTATCAACTTAGTTTTATTATATATAATGATAATGATGATAAACACGCCCCTTTTCATCCTGTTCGTGTTAAACACCTTTCTGCTCCTTGGCTTTGCCCGGAAATCCAACAACTTATGGCTAAGAGAGACAAAGCAAAACTGAGGCTACGTGATTGTCCTTCTACCTTCAATCATAATACTTATGTTTCTCTTCGTAATATGTGCAACCGCAAGTGTCGTGATGCTAGGCGGAAGCATATTAACGATAATATTGATAATTGTCCATCCAACAAACTATGGAAATGGGATGGGATAGAATGGCTGGGGATTGGCAAACAGATATAAGGTACAGATTTTCAGTTCAATCTAAATGAGTTGAACTTACACTTCTCTACCTCGCCAGTTTGTGCTTCACCTAATACAAAACCAGCAACTTTAGCTAGTCATCACAGAAATGTTTCTACCGACATTTCCCCGTTCGTCTTTCAATCGATTACATCTGATGAAGTACTAAAAAATATAAATTCTATCAATTCAAAGGTTGTGGGCAATGACAATATTTCCTTAGACATGATTAAACCCACACCAGATTTTGTTTCTCCAGTAATTGCTAATATTATCAACAGCTCTTTGTCCTCTGGGATTTTTTCCTAGTGCCTGGAAGTTAGGGCTTGTTGTTCCTCTCCCTAAAATATCAAACCCTACTGCTAACTCCCACTTTCGTCCAATTTCCATACTTCCTCTATTCTATCCAAAATTTTAGAGCAACATGTTCAAAAATGTCTATCTAACCATCTGGCTAAGCATAATATTTTGAGTCCTTTCCATTCTGGCTTTCATATTGGTTGGTCATAGCACAGCAACGGCACTTGTAAAAATCACTGATGACTTTCGTCTTAATATAGAAATGAAAAATCTTACGCTGCTCGTTTTACATGATTTTTCCAGTGCATTTAACTCTGTCGATTTCGAGATTCTTCTTGCAATAATGTACTGTCTTTACTTCTCCGCTTCTACCCTGGCCTGGTTTCGTTCTTATTTTACAGGGCGGCGTCAGTTGGTCAAGGTTGATGACAATCGTTCTGATTGGTGTAGTTTGGATGCTGGTGTCCCTCAAGGTGGCATACTTTCGCCAATTCTTTTCTCATTATTCATTGATGGAATCACTTTTTCGCTGTCTTCCTCTTCCACCTTCATGCGGACGGCCTCCAAATTTATAAAGCTTCTTACACTGAATAATTTCAACCATGCGATAAGTATCATCAACTCTGATTTGGTTATAAGTAGTCCTCACTTTATCTCAAAATTTAAGTCCATGGTGTTTCCCAAAGTTGTATTAGGCAATGATACTATACCTCTTGCTTCCAAAGTTAAATATTTGGGAATAATCATTGACGAAACTCTTTCTTGGTCCCCTCAAATCAGTGAGCTTAGCCGGAAAACTTTTATCTCCTTGCATTCTCCGAGGCGATTGCAACAGTTCCTACCTACTGATACTAAAGCGCTTTTGGCACGTTCATTACTCCTTCCTGTTCTCGTTTACGCTGATGTTGCGTATATCGACCTGACTGAGAAACTGTTAAATAAGCTTGAACGAATACAGAATATGTCTACGCTTCTACTGGGCCGTATTTTTTTGAATTTCAAATATAAGAATGTGTACTACGTGCTGATATTTATTCGGAAGAGGAAGAGAATAAAATTGGTAATTGTCAAATTTTACAAGTATAAAACGCCATCTAGTAAATGCCTTGGGTACTAAATGCTGCGCGCCAAAATAGCCCATCGAGGTGCTTTTTAATGTTATTCATTGACTAAAATAGATGGCGCGCAACATCCTCCGCGCCCAAGTACAGCAGGCCTACCATCAACTATTACAAAACGATTCAAATACAGACCTATTCAGTTTAGGAACCTAAAATCAATCGCGTTCAATTCATACCACCACCTTACTAAAACAAAGTCGTAATTGAATCGTTAGTGAACGAATTAAATCAAATAAAAAATAAAAGTTGTCTCTGCGTCGCACTCCCCGGTGACAGCTGCTGGCAGACGAAAGAAAGAGAACAAGCTATACGATCTCTCAATATTTTATCTCGCTCGGTGATGTCACTAGATTTGCGTTTACTTATACGAAATTCCCATTATATTGTGCCAAAGAATGTTTATTTATTTGTTACTTATACAAAAATATATATTCTAAACTAGCACCAATTTACCAAGTTTATGTGAAAACTTCAAAATACAGATAAATTTTATTTAAATAGTATGTACGACTGTTTTTAACTATAACATTTAAAGCAATATGATGTGTACACAAATTCGGAACGGAACGTACTTTGATTTCGAGTTAAGTGGTACGTAATAAGTACCTGTAGCGGCAGATTCGTTTGTTTACAATACAATACAATACAAATTATCTTTATTGCCCATAAAAAAATACAAACGTAGTAAAAAAAACATACATTATGAACATGTTGAGCAAAGGCGGACTTATCGCTAAGCAATCTCTTCCAGCCAACCTTTGGGTAGTGAAAGGTAAAATCCTGGAACCGGGTGGGCAGCATACTTAAGATATGTTAGTAAGTGTATAATAAATAAACTACACACATACATAAACTATAAATATAAACTTACACAGACTACATACATAATATTACACAAAATAAATAAATACATAATAATATACATACCTATATAAAAAAAAAATATTGATTAAAATGAATATTACCATGAATAAAGTTAAGAAGAGAGATAGTACTTCTTCAACTTCGTTTTAAAGGTACCTATTGTTTGTGAGGTGCGTATGTCAATGGGTAAAGCATTCCACAGACGAACGGCCTGAACTGTAAAGGATTTAGAGTAGGCTGCAGTCATATTAATGGGAGTATTGAGGCGAAGGGCAATTAGACTACGGGAAGTGTGACTGTTATTCTGATGAAAAAAGGTGAAGCGCTCTTTAAGATACTGAGGAGTAGAAGGGATGAAAAGTACAGAAAAAAGCAGTGTGAGAATGTGATAATTGCGACGTAACCTGATTGGAAGCCACTTGAGTTGTGCACGGAAAGAGGAGATGTGGTCATATTTGCGTAAGCCAAATATGAACCTGATACAGAAATTTTGAAGGCGCTCAAGTTTATTAAGTAGATCTTCAGAAAGATTGAGATAGCATGAATCAGCATAGTCAAGGACAGGCAGAAGTAAGGATTGGGCAAGTGAAATTTTAGTTGCAATGGGTAAGAATTTTTTTAGTCTTGTGAGTGACCTTGCTGATGCGAATATTTTCCTACTAACTTCCGCCACTTGAGGGGACCATGAGAGCTGACGGTCAAAGAGAACACCTAAATTTTTGACCCTTTCGCTATAAACAATGTTTACACCATTAAAGGAAATAGGAGGGAGGGAAGACCAATCAATTCTTGAAATCTGCCACGGGGAGCCTATAATGATTGCTTGAGTTTTGGTGGGGTTAACAATAAGCCCGTGATCCCTGCTCCATTTGGATATATGAGACAAATCGCCATTAATTTTTCCGATGCCGTTTGATAGGTCACTTAAAGAAGAGTGGCAGTAAATTTGAAGGTCATCAGCATAGAGATGATAGGAAGTGCAGAGCTGAAACGAGATGGAGTTTATAAATAACGCAAATAAGAGAGGAGAGAGCACACCACCCTGAGGGACACCAGCCACGGTATGGCACCAAGAAGAAAACTCGTCCTCAATGCGCACCCGCTGGCGGCGTCCGCACAGATAAGATTGAAACCAGTTAATAGCTGAAGGAGATATGTTCAGTGATTGCATCAGACCTAAGAGAACGTCAAAGTCCACAGTGTTGAAGGCATTACTGAAGTCCAGAAGAGCCAGGATTGTGACTTGTGAATTTTCAATGCCATATCGGATATCATCTGTGATTTTTACTAAAGCGGTAGTCGTACTATGTCCAGCCCTAAATCCGGATTGAAATGGGTTGAGGAGATTGTTTTTGACCAGGAAACTGTCAAGTTGTAATTGGACTAACCGCTCTAGCACTTTTGATAGGAATGGAAGGATGGAGATGGGTCGAAAATCCGAGAAAGAAGTTGGATTTGATTTTTTTGGGATGGGGGTAATATTAGCATTTTTCCATGCAGATGGAAAGGTACCGGATGTAAGGGATTTGTTCATGATGCTTGAGATCGTAGGTAGAAGGATGTCAAGGATTGGCAGGATCATGTTACGACTGATATCGTCTGTTCCCACTGCGTTCGAAGATACCGATAGCAAACACTTCTCAACATCACTAGCAGCTACTTGACTAAATGAAAAGGAAAAATCCGGGGTTGGAAGTGAAGACAGATGGTTTAACGTGTTGAGCTTGTCATTGCCATCAAATGAAGTGGAAGATGAGAAGTGCTTATTAAGCAAATTGATGTCGATGGTTTTAGGGGTCTTGGTGTTATTTTTTCCAACTCCTAGCGATCTAAGAAATTTCCAAATTTTGGCTGGGTCACCATTTTCGACGGATTTATGGATATGGCGGCGCTGTGCTTCCCTGCATTTCCTATTACTACGGTTACGTGCCTCCATGTATTTGTCTCGATATCGATCAGGGTCACGTTTAAATTTTGTTTTCATGATGTGCTTTATGTGGATAGCATTTTTGACATCTTCAGTGAGCCAGGGTGCGGGATAGTGTTTTACTCTTATCGGACGGATAGGAGCATGCTTATCATAAAGTTCTATAATCATGTTGTTGAAGTTTTCCACCTGCTCGTCGACAGAAGCTAGGTTGGATATCCTTTCCCAATTAGTGTTGTTAGCGTCAGCCCGTAGAAAATCCACATTCATTGAACCAAAATTTCTTTGCATTAGGATTTTAGATCTGGCTTTGGGCGGGCGAAGTTTATAAGAGAGAAACAAGAGGTCATGGTAAGAAAACATATCAGCACTGTGTTGCCCGTGTCCTGCAACCAGATCAGCAGAAGAAACTAGGATGAGGTCGAGGAGTGTGGGTTCCCTGTTAGGGAAATGATGGGTGGCTTGAAGTGGAAGAACAGATAAGTTGCAAGAATTAACAACAGATAGGAAACTAGAAGAACGATGGTCATTCCTAAGAAGGCAAGTGTTAAAGTCACCCATGATGATGACTTGGCCGTAAGATGGTGCTAAATCTTCAAGAATGGTTTCGAGAGTTGAAAAATAACGGATTGTATCGGACGGGCTGTAGAAAACACCTAAAAGAACTCGAGTGTGGTTAAGAGTTGCTTCAATAAAAAGATACTCGGCTTCACAAGAAGTTTGTTTATGTGCGTGTTTTTGAATATTTGAATATTATTTAAGTGAAAAAAGGATAATTTTTACAAAATCATAATGTCGTAAGTAAATTATTTTACTACTTTAATCGTCAAGCATACATTTTAAAATATAAACAAGTGTGTTAGTCAATTTGAATGGGACCTTATTCTTTCAACAAAACTATTTTAAGTGGTTGTTTTTTTATAGTGTCTCCCACACTTGAAGAGTTACTTTCAGCCAGCTTGAGCAGCTATGGGAGTTTTTAAATAAAAATAGGTGCTTAGCTACAGGCATTAATAAAACGTCCCAAGCAAGGGAGTTTTCAAAAAGAATGTGGGAAGAGATAGCGCAGTATTTAAACTCGCACGGTGATGGAGCAACAAAAGATTGGAAAGGATGGTGCAAAGTACGTAAACATTTCTTTTTATGTTGTAAGAGGTAATCATTATTTGAATTTCGTTCTGTTATTGATCCATACATCATATCATGGTTCTGCCTATAAACAAGAAATATAGTCGCGGTTATATGTATGTATGTAACAAAGCCTAATAACTTCATCAACTTTCAAATTTTCAAGAAAGGTTAAATTTATACTTAAAAGTTTTTGTATTGGAATTAATTTTACTTAAATTTTTGTATTTTACAGTATTGGATAAATCGAAATTAAAAAGAATGTTGCGTTAGTCAGAGCGTTGCATCAACTGACTGGAGGGGGCCCTTCAAATGTGAGGCCTCTTACTGAAATAGAAGAGAAGTTTTTGGTTATTGTGGGCCAGGATTTTGGCACTTGTCTGCCAGGAATTAGAGTGGAACCAAATTTTGAAAGGGTAAGATCAATAAAAATGTCCTATTTTATTTATATTATGTAAATTATGCATGTATAAATTTTTTTAATGTCAAAACTAAATGAAAATTAAAAATACTTAATTTCGTTTCAGGAACCAATAGAACCTTAGCCAGTTGCCTCGAATAGAATTTTAACCCCAACAATAGAAGTAAGTTCTTTTTACTGTTCAATTAATTATTGTTTGTTTGTTTGTTTGTAAACTCTTTATTGCACATAAAAATAATTATAACAAAATCAGAACAGTCATTGAATATAAAAGAATATGTACAATGGCGGACTTATCCCAATCGGGATTTCTTCCAGTCAACCAAAATAAAAAGGAAAATCAAAGTCAAAGAGGCAGCGCAGATTAAAAGCATTGAGGATGCGTTACAATAATCAATTAATTACAAACTAATTAATGATAAACATATCTACATAAATAAAATATATATAAACTTACATAAATATAAGTACACTCAAATGTTAGATGCATCAGAATACAGTCTTTTGATTAGTGTTTTAAAAGAACTAAGGTTAATTATTATTTTATTTTCATATTATGAAGTCTTATATAGTCATCGTTTTTTAGATTTATGAATTTGAATTTCATTGAAAGGTTTTAATTTATTCATAAAAACTAAAAAGGTATTATATATTTGTCTTTTTATAAATTAATGAGAATTAGTATGGTTTAGTTACATATATTTTTAAGTTAAAAATAAATAAATTAAGTATATTTCTTACAGGAAGCTACCCAAGAGTTTGGACAAGACAAACGGAATCTCCCCAATGAAGACGAGGCGCAGGATGGAGGATCTCTAAGTGTTTTAGAATACTGGGAGGAAATGAACCTCAGCCCGGTCCGTCGAGGATCGTAACGCCCCCGCCAGCGCCGCAGGCTACGGAAGTGCAGCCTCCTGCCGCGCGGTCACCGCGCACGCCGCGCCGCTCACCGCGGGCTGCTGGCTCTGCGCCGCGCCGCCCACGCCGCGCGCTGCGACGGGACCCGCCCGTGTCCCAGGAGGCGGCTCGCCGATCTCTCATAGAAATCTCGAGCCGCAGAGCCGAAATAGAGGAAAGAAATACTAATCTCTTGGGACAACTGTTGGCGGAAATCCGAGAAATCAAACAATTATTACTATCTAGGTTTTTATATTTATATTTTAACTGCAGTATTTATTTAAATCTATAACACACTTTAATAACAGAAATTTAATAGTTACTCAATTGGGTACTAAACTATTAATGTAATTAAATTTTATAACAATGCCATATAAAGTTAAACAAATTTTAATCTAATGAAACATAAAATTTATCCTAATAATAAAATAAAAGTGGACTTAAAAACTTATGTTTTAATTAATTTAAATTAACATTAGTATTAGTATACATTATAATTTATAATTTTTACTTAATAACTTTTATTTCAGGAACGCCGGACATCCCACAGTCGACGAATGAGATCATTCCGAATAGCTACACCCTGTTGAAGTGCTTGGTTGTTTTGGCTGCTACTCACAGTATCTTCAGCAAGATTGGTAGGCTGCATTTGAGCTTCTTGAGAGCTGTCTGCATCACTCAATTCTGGTGCTGTAAGATTTGCTTTATTACAAATATTGTGTAAAATGACACAAGCATTAACAATAGATGCAGCAACTTGGGGTTTATAGTGTGGAACTCTGTGGGTCAAGAGGCAACGAAAGCGTGACTTTAGAAGGCCAATAGTTCTCTTAATTATATTCCTGGCTCGAACATGTACATTAGTGTAGTGGCCTTCCGGAGTTTCAGGGAGAGCATTTACCACTGGTGTCATAAGAAACTGCCTCAGTGGATAGCCAGAATCACCTGTAAAAATTTTTTTTTGTAATAAATATGCTTCATAATATATTTTTATTACTTTTGTTTATTAATTTAATTTCGAATCACCCAGTTAAATGTAGTCTTTCGGAAGGAGACTATCTGCTTCGTAAAGGATAAAGATGTGATGTTTTAATATATGAATTCATATTGTAGGGGTGTACACACTCATGTATTTGCGCCAAATCAGCATTCCTGTAGCCGATAGCTAAGTAGAGCCAGTCGTCCCGTGTCAGCCTACTGACCAACACAACACACATAACCTGTACTTCTATACTCTGTGTAATTTGTGTTATGTGAACTTTATCTTTCGTTTTCTCTATGTACTGTATGTGCTAATTATAATTTCGGTACCAATATAAGCGAAGCTTTCGTGAACTGCATTAAGTTGTTTTACTGGAACACTAAATCCTTCTAAACATTACCTGGAAAGTGATTACCTTAGAGACAGTGAAGTTAATCATTCGATATAGACATAATAGTACAGACTAACAGTGGTGACACCCGTGTGCAGTAAAGTGACTTTCAGTGCAAGTAACGTTTGGCGGGGCGACTCAATTTCAAGCGTCGGTAGGTTGACTCACACTCGGTACCCTTCAGTTCACTCTCTGCGGACAGTGAAAAGTAACGAAGATGTCGGAGGAAGATAAACCGGAGGTTGTATTGATTTCTGTAGCGGCGCGCATTCCCGAATTTTGGACGGACCAGCCGGCGTTGTGGTTTATACATTTCGAAGCGGCAGTGGCTCCTCAAAAGGCCAACGATAACGCAAAGTACCAATTACTCATTGCTAAACTGAGCAAACAAGTTATACAGCAAGTAGCAGCGTTCTTGGAGACACCACCTGAGGACAAGAAATATGATGCTTTGAAAAAACATCTACTAGACATCTATGAAGAATCAGAGACTAAACGCATTCAAAAACTCATGGGCGAGATGCAGCTCGGCGATCAGAAACCCTCACAACTTCTCAGGCGTATGAAAAGCTTAGCAGGAACGCGCGTATCGTCACAGACGCTGCTAGTTTTATGGCAGAATCATCTCCCGACGGCATTGCGAACGGTGTTAGCAGCCACCACCTTGGAAGATGCTGACAAACTCGCAGAGGTAGCAGACAAAGTGATGGAGACGACCCGACCAATAGAAGTGGCAGCCGTCACACAGGAGCAGCAGTCAAATCACCTATCTGAGGCCATAGCAAAGCTTACTTTAGAAGTCGCAGAGCTACGACGAGGGAAGTTTAACACGCGCAGTCGCAGTAGGTCGAATCAGCGGTACAGAGGACGCGGTTATGGCCAAAGAAGAGATCAATCTGGTACGAGAAAAGAGAACTACCTATGTTTCTTCCACTACCGGTTCGGGAAGGAAGCGAAGAAATGTAGAGACCCCTGCGCATGGAAGTCGGAAAACTAGCAACCGTACAGTCGGCGACGGGAAGCTGTATCGAGGGAACAAACCGTCGGTTGTGTATCACGGATAAAAATAGTAAGCTAAGTTTTTTAATAGATACAGGTGCCAATGTGTCAGTATTGCCCCCCACGGCTAATAAACGCAGTTTCATGCACGATTCAAACGATTATGTTTTATTTGCAGCCAACGGGACTCAAATAAAAACCTATGGTACTCGCACATTGACCCTAGATCTTAACATAAGGCGCGAATTACGTTGGACGTTTATTATAGCTGACGTTAAACAACCAATTATAGGAGCAGACTTTTTAAGCCACTATAAACTGATAGTTGATTTAAATAATAGGCGTTTAATCGACACGCTAACAAATCTTAATGTTATTGCCAGTGTTCAAAGTTGTATTAACGCATCTGTCACGACTTTATCCGAAAATCATCCGTATCACGATTTACTTAAACTTTTTCCAGACATAACGAAACCCATGTCTTTTAAAGAACCTCCACAGCATTCAGAGAAGCACTACATCGAGACAACCGGACCACCGGTTCACGCTAGAGCAAGACCGTTACCGCCAGATCGTTTGCAGAAGGTAAAAGAAGAATTTAAGTTAATGGTAGAATTAGGTATTTGCAGGCCATCCAAGAGCGCGTGGGCAAGCCCACTGCATATCGTCCCGAAAAAGAATGGAGACATCCGGCCATGTGGTGACTATCGGCAGCTAAACGCCATCACCAAACCGGACAGATATCCCATTCCGCGCCTGCACGATTTCACCTACGTCCTGGCAGGTAAAACAATTTTTTCACGTATCGACGTAAATCGATCTTATCATTTTATACCCATTAATGACGACGACATCGAGAAAACAGCAATAATTACCCCATTCGGACTTTTCGAATTTACGAGAATGACCTTCGGACTACGAAATGCAGCGCAATCCTTCCAAAGGTTCATGCATCATACAGTCTTACAAGGGTTGGATTTTGTATTCAGTTATATCGATGACGTCATCATAGCAAGTACAAGTGAGGCAGAACATAGGGAACATCTTCGACTATTATTTGAGCGTTTAAACAAGTTTGGATTAACAATTAATCAGTCTAAATGTTGTTTTGGAGTATCGGAACTAGAGTTTGTTGGTTTTCACGTTTCGGCACAAGGAATTCGACCTCTACAAGACAAGGTACAAGCCATATCAGATTTTCCTAAACCTGCTAATGTTAACCAATTACGACGTTTTTTAGGCATGATAAATTTCTATAGAAAACATATTCCACATGCGGTTCAAAGTCAAGCTATTTTATCTCAATATTTACATAACGCTAAAAAGAACGACAAATCTCCCATCAACTGGACGCCGGATGCTGACGCAGCGTTTCAAGAATGTAAGTTACAGTTACAGAATGCGGTCACGTTGTCACACCCGAGCGGCGACGCTACGCTAGCACTGTTTACAGACGCATCGGACACATGTACCGGAGGGGTTCTACAGCAACTGGACAAAGGTGCGTGGAGACCCCTGGGCTATTTTTCTAAACGTCTATCAGATACTCAAAAGCGTTACAGCACTTACGATAGAGAATTGTTAGCGATTTATTTCGCCATCAAACATTTTCGTAAGTTGTTCGAGGGAAGGCCGTTAACGGTCTATACCGATCATCGTCCATTGGTACACGCTTTTTCGAAAATAGGTACAGAGTCAGAAACACCTCGTCGAACAAGGCAGCTTTTGTTCATAAGCGAATTCACAACGGACATACGACACGTAGCAGGCAGCGATAACGTGGTCGCCGACGCGTTATCGCGCGTCGCGACTATTTCCTGTCCCACAAGCATCGATTACGAGCAACTAGCCGAGTCGCAGAAATCTGATAACTACTTAGCGCAGCATGAAGCAGGAAACGTAAGTAGTAATAATGTTGTAATCAAACGTATACTTTTACCCACAGTTAAAAAAGAGGTGTATTGCGACATTTCAACTTCAAAAATAAGACCATATTTGACGGAGGCGTTCAGACGTTTAGCATTCGATAGCATACATGAACTTAGTCATCCTAGTATACGCACCACGCGTAAAATGCTATCGGACAGATTTTTCTGGCCTAACATGAACATTGACGTAGGCAGATGGGCAAAAAATTGTGTCAGTTGCCAAAAAGCGAAAATCACCAGACATACGATTTCAGAGTATGGCACATTTCAGCATGCACAACGCTTTGAACATATTCATGTAGACATAGTAGGGCCATTACCTACATCACCAGACGGATACAGGTACTGTGTAACCATCATAGACCGAGGTACACGGTGGCCTGAGGCTATACCAATCAAGGATATAACAGCAGAGACGGTCGCCAGAGTCATCTACGACAACTGGATAACCAGGTATGGATGCCCGGTCCGACTTACGACGGACCAGGGTCGACAGTGTGAAAGTCAACTATTTGCAGATTTGCTTAAAGTTTTAGGCATTAACAGGATAAGAACAACCAGCTACCACGCGCAGGCTAACGGCCTTGTCGAGCGTTGGCATCGCAGTTTAAAAGCGTCACTGATGTCTCGTTTAACCAATCAATCTTGGGTTGACGAGCTTTCGACAGTGCTGTATGGTTTACGCGCAGTAGGGCGCAGCGAAAACGGCATAAGCGCAGCTGAGTATACTTTTGGAAAAACACTAAGGCTTCCAAATGATTTTTTTAGCTCGTCGGAAACTATACTTGACGACTCGTATACGTATATAGAAAATATTCGTCAGTCAATTGATAAATTACGGCCAATTTCAAACACTCATCGGGATAATCGCAAATGGTTTGTGCATCCGGATCTTAAGTCATGCACACATGTTTTTGTTAGAGATGATACGGTGAGAAAGCCTTTGAAAGCTCCATACGATGGGCCATTTAAGGTAATTAGGAGGAACGAAAAAACATTCGAAATTCAACTACCAAATCGCCGTTCAGTAATTTCGATAGATAGATTGAAACCGGCATACTTAATTAATAGCTCAGACGCGCAAACACAGGCGCCAAGTATAGTTATCGACACGGGTAAGCAGATGTCGCAACCTAGCATCGCGACTGACCCGGCAACGCAGCGAGTTTCACGCAGCGGCCGTGTCATCAAAAAACCCGTACGTTTTACTTAGAAATAGTAAGTATTTTAGGGCAGATATTTTTTTTTTCCTTCCGCAAAGATACTTTCTTCGGTCACAGTCATAACGCATCTTTGATCAGTTTCACTACTGCAATAAATATCTAATAGTCAATTTTTTTTATTCAAAGACATTCATTCAACATGGGTCAATATTCAACTAAGTTAGAGGAAGTAAATTATACGCAAAACAACATAAATCAAGTCAACGATATGAAGTCAAAAATGGATAGTTTTAACGTCATTTTGATCTGCATAAGTGTCGGTACAGTTTTATGTATGGTTTGCTGCATTTATTTTTGTTTCGCGAGATGCACTAAAAGTACGAAGAACTGGTTGAATAAACGATTGACAGTATCTTTGGAGGAAGCCATTGAACAGCGATCATCACCAGCGCAGGCAGAGAAAGGTAAACACAGAGTGATTATCGCGTAAAGCTACCTACACCTGTGTCTGGAAATCGTTCAAGTTTATGTAATTTTAAGTCATTTTTTTTATGTATCGTATTTTTTTTGTAGTCGCGATAAGTCCTTAAAACCCTGGCATTCTAAATTATAAATAACTTGTGATCATTGTAAAATTGTAGTCATAACATATTGTTGATATCCTATCGCTTTGTATAATTTAATTCGTAGTTCAGCGCAAATATAGAAATAACAGATGTGGAGACTTGTACACAACATTTTTTTTTAACTATTGTAAAATTTGTCGATTTTTGTGTAACAAATTTTAGGAGGGGTGTGATGTAGGGGTGTACACACTCATGTATTTGCGCCAAATCAGCATTCCTGTAGCCGATAGCTAAGTAGAGCCAGTCGTCCCGTGTCAGCCTACTGACCAACACAACACACATAACCTGTACTTCTATACTCTGTGTAATTTGTGTTATGTGAACTTTATCTTTCGTTTTCTCTATGTACTGTATGTGCTAATTATAATTTCGGTACCAATATAAGCGAAGCTTTCGTGAACTGCATTAAGTTGTTTTACTGGAACACTAAATCCTTCTAAACATTACCTGGAAAGTGATTACCTTAGAGACAGTGAAGTTAATCATTCGATATAGACATAATAGTACAGACTAACAATATTATGAATTTATATTATTATAATCATCTTTTGTGCAAGTCTTTTGCTTATAAATTAAAACTTTACACTAAAGTAGTTATATTATTAATATTATGTACATATATAAAATGAAATGCAATCGGGGAAAAATAAAGCTGACAAATAATAAAATTTCTTGAGTATCAAAATCAATCTAACTTTAATAATAAATTGCAAATGTATTATAAAACATTTTGTATAATGGTATGCTATAGCGTACCATTGATACAAAGGCTGTGCTTTTAAAGCTTATGATAGAAAAATAAATATATTTAAGTTTACACCAATGTACCATCTTACCTAATAACCATGTTGTTTCATCCAAATTTTCCAAATTATTATTAATGGGATGGGAATTCCATATGAAGGAATCATGTGTGGCCCCTCCAAAACTAGCATCCACGCTTGTTATTTGCATATCTGCATCACAAATCTAAAATTTCAATTGCCAATTCTTACAACTAAATAATAAGCTTAAAATAATTTATGGAATTTATAGGGTGGTATATTGGTGGCTCTGACTTCCCCACTAGGGATGAAGATGTGATTATTTATTTATTTATTTATTTATTTAAACTTCATTGCACAAGATACAAATGTATAGCACAATTGGCGGACTTAATGCTAGAAGCATTATCTACCAGTCAACCATTGGGTCTTACAGAGAACTTCATGTGGGGTTAAACTAAATAAATATATTTATACCTACACAAAATATAAAATAAAATAATTATAATATACATACATAAAAAATACAATAGATAAACAATATACATACATAAAAACTACAATAGATAAACAATATACATAAATAAATAGGTGCAGCGATTACCGAAATGAGTGAAAAGGCGATATTAAATACCCTCGCGACTCAGGAAAAACCCGTTTACCCGCGATTTGAAACTAGAACGACTTGGGGATGTCCTGATGGACTCGGGAAGTGAATTCCAGAGCCTAACAGCCATAACGGCGAAAGAATTGGAGGCAATACCTGTACGGTGAAAAGGGATAGCAAGAGTTAACTTATTTGAAGAACGAAGGATTTTTTCGTGAGTAGAACTTAATAGTTGGAAGTCTTTTTTAAGATAGTCTGGGGCAAGCTGATTATTGAGAATGGTATAGAGCTGACATAAAATGTGAAGATTTCTACGGTTACGGATGGGGAGCCAATTTAGCTGAGAACGGTTTTCAGAAATATGATCGTACTTCCGAAGGCAGAATATAAACCTAATACAATTGTTTAGAAGACGTTCTAATTTGTTGAGATGCTCTTCAGTTAAATCCAGATAACACACATCAGCATAATCAATTATAGGCAGAAGAAGTGCTTGGGTAAGCATAATCTTCGTCTTTGTTGGAAGAAAATGTTTTAAGCGTTGCAGATAATGCAGAACACTGTAAACTTTCCGACTGGTTGCAACAACGTGCGAATCCCAATGTAAGTTGGTATCAATATGTAGGCCAAGGTTTTTAACCGTCGTACTAAATTCAATAATAGTTCCGTCAAAGATCAGCGGTGGCAAGGTGTTAATGTCAATATTATTAATCTGATAGAAACTGCCAACTACTATAGCCTGACACTTTTTAACATTAACAGAAATGCCAAATCGATTAGACCAGTCTAGAACTTTATTTAAGTTATGATTCAGCAAATCAATGGCCTGTTCCATGTTATCAATATTCGTCTGTACATAAAGCTGCAAGTCGTCAGCATAGAAATGATAGAAACAGTTAATATATAATGAAAGCAAGTTTATGAAAACTGAGAACAAAATAGGAGACAAAATACCGCCTTGTGGGACGCCAGCTTTCAATTCGCACCAGTCTGATTCATCCGTACCGTTACGAACCTGTTGCCGGCGTCCATGAAGATAACTGGAGAACCAAGAAATCACTGAAGAAGAGACGTTGCAACGGGAAAGGGTGGCTAAAAGGATATCAATGTCAACAGTATTAAATGCGTTACTAAAGTCTATTAATACTAAAATTGTGACTTGTTTATGTTCCATGCCCGTTCTAATGTCTTCTGTAACTCGAAGAAGTGCAGTGGTGGTACTATGCGCCGGCCTAAAACCAGATTGATATTTGTTTAAAAGGTGGTTATCAAGTAGATGTTTTGATAACTGGTTAAAGGCAGATGCTTCTAGAACCTTCGATAAGAATGAAAGTATGGAGATAGGACGTACTTCATTCAAATGAGTTGGATCTGGGATTTTTGGGAGAGGGCGTACATAGGCCATAAGCCATGATAGAGGAAAGCGATTTTCTGAGAAACTGTTATTAATAATATGGGTGATGATAGGGAGGATATAAGAGAGGATTGGAATTAACATCACACGACTTATTTGATCTGGACCAACGGCATTAGAGGAGATGGAATGAATGATTTTGTATACGTCGTCTTCAGTGACAGCTGAGAATTCAAATGGCCTACCGTCGGGAGAAGGCAAAGCAAGAATGGAAGAGATCGAAGCTAATTTTGTATTTTCATCTAAAAGAGGAACTGAGGAAAAATGATTGTTAAGCTCATTCAAAGTGAAAGGGAATTTTGAACATGATTTCTGTACTTTACCTATACCCTGAGAATTAAGAAATTTCCACATATTAGCTGGAGAAACATTTTCTATGTTGTCGGAGAAATATTGGCGTTTTGCATTTCTACAAAATCTATTGCAGAGATTCCTTGCAGCCTTATATAAGCACCAATTTTCGTTAGTACGATCCCGTTTAAACTTTCTAAAAACACGATTTCGTTTTCTCATGGCGATACGTACCGCCTCCGTGATCCATGGTGCAGGAGGGCGCTTTATTTTGATGGCACGTACGGGAGCATGTTTATCGTACAGTGCTAATACTTCATTATTAAAACTAGCAATTTTTTCATCCACTGCATTAGCCGACAAAACCGGAGACCAATCTATCCTAGCTGCATCAGATGTAAGAGCATCATTATTTATTTTGGAAAGGCAACGGAGTTTCATTATGGTTGGTTTTGGTCTTGGAACTTTAATTTTATAGGAAACGTAAATAAGATCGTGATGAGAGAATTCAGGAGCGGGCGCTTGACCATGATTGGCAACAAGACCAGCTGAAGAGGTAATGATCAAGTCAAGCAAAGAGGGACCATGTTCTGTGAAGTGTGTTGAACCGGATGGTAAGATTGAGAAATTGACCGACTTGACAATACCCCGCAGCTTTTGGGCCCTGGAGTCATCCTTCATCAGACACGTATTGAAATCTCCTAGGATCAGATGGTGTGTGTAATCTGGAGAAACCGACTCAAGGAGAGATTCAAAAGCACTGAAATAATTAATATGTGAAGAGGGGCAATAGAATACTCCCAAAGCGGCTCCGACTCCCTTAAACGAGACCTCAAGAAATATATATTCGCTGCTGGCGGTGTATTCAGAAGGTGACATAGCGAGCACACGGTAATGTATATCACTTCTTAAATAAATGGCAACGCCGCCTCCCCGGGATCCGACACGATCGTTTCGTATTAAGATAAAGCCAGGTAGCGAATAGCTAGTCGAAGGTAAATTTGGTTTCAACCAGGTTTCGGACACAAGAATTGCGCCAAGGTGCACGGAAGAAAACGTTTCAATGAAGTCTGTGTAATGCGCAGGAATGCTTTGTGCATTGATATGACACACATTAAAATTATATGGAAAATTGTGGAATGTATTATCAACAAAAGCCCCCAAGGTCATTGTAGAATCACAGGAAACAAAACTTGAGTCACCAGATCCCTCAGCAGAGCAGAAGGTTTCGGATAAAAAAATATTATCACATTGCTGCATTGTATATATATAAATAGGTTAATTTAAATATAATAAATAATCAAATTATAAAAATATATATATTAATATATTATGTATGTAGGGTGTAGTTTTAAGTCTGTTCCTGCACAACCTGCCGGCCGGACCTGATAACTGATACAGATACAAATTTTATTATAAGGTCTATGACACAAGCAGACAAAGAAAAATAGAGAAACTCAAATATGAAACAAAAAAAAAAAAAAATATTATGTACACACCAAAAGACAAATCTCGAGTGTATGGCGGGCTTTATAGCGATTGGATTCATTCCAAAGTATATGACGGTTACTTTAAAAAGAAAATTGACAACTGACGCCTGTCATTAAGACAGGAAAACGACGGCTGTCAGATAAAAAAGAAAAACAAACAAAACTACCTACATCAGTCATCAGTAACTAAGAGAAAACTAGGAATTTACCCACTCGCATTTAACAAAATATAGTGGACCAACCAACGAAATACAAAATTAATAAGCACCGCGTGAAAACATACACAGGGAGATGGAAGTGAAAGAGGCCAACAGACTCAATTTGTATGCGGAGGTGGTGGCAACTTAGATTTGACCGCCTGTGTCTGCCGTCGGGTCACATTCCTTTTATCGACTACAGCCGCGGTCGTTCTTTTTGGGGGTGGACGCTTGTCTACTGCCGTCGACGAGCCCTGGTCACTGCATATGTCCTCTCCTGGAAATCGCTTGATTAAAGTATTTAGCTCACCTTCGGTTGCGATCTTAACACGCTCACCAGTTGGGATCTTAATATTGATAACTCCATCGAGAGTCCAACAGTGCCTCATACCGAAATGTCGTCGAGCCGCTAAGAACACGCTTTGCCTTGTGTGTGTGAGAAATTCGGCAATACTAATTTTGGTACCCTTTAGTGCTGTTTTCTGGTTCCATATATCAGATTTTATCTTCTGAGAGCGGAGACTCACTAATACTGGACGAGCTCGGTCTGGCCTTCTAGTTCCAATGCGGTGACAGATCTTTATTTGTGCGCTTGAATCTGTTAACTTAAATTTATCAGCAAGAAGATCACTCACTATTACCTTGATATTTTCATTGGGATCTTCCGTGACACCATTTAGCACCAGCACTTTCCGTCGGCCTCTCATCTCCAAGGAGTCCACTCTGCAGCCTAAATCCTTTATTTGCTGTTGCAAATTTTGAAAAATGGAATAAACACACTCCTTGAAGTCCCGGAACTCCCGTTGCAACTGACCTATATCTGCTGATGGTGCTGCAGTAAGCCTCTTCTCAAAGTCTGCCATGCGACAAGCTAATGAAGTTTCCAGTTGCCTCTGCGTCTGTTGGACTTGCTCCAGTTGTAAATTTCGCTGTGTGTCCATTTTGCTTGTGTAATAAAAGAAAATTTATCCACAAGGCAGGCAGGTGGGTGCAGGTATTCCTTTTATTATATCATTAACTTAATGATTGTAGTATTAGTTGTTGTATAAAACTAATTAAAAGTACTAAAAATAAAATATTAAATAATTAAAATATAGGATCAGCTGTTTTTTAATGTTTTGCCTGCAACTACCCATACATACATTACATACATACATATAATCACGTCTATATCCCTTGCGGGGTAGACAGAGCCTACAGTCTTGTAAAGACTGATAGGCCACGTTCAGCTATTTGGCTTTAAGATAGGATTGAGATTCAAATAGTGACAGGTTGCTAGCCCATCGCCTAAAAGAAGAATCCCAAGTTGATAAGCCTACCCCTTAGTCGGCTTTTACGACATCCATGGGAAAGAGATGGAGTGGTCCTATTCTTTTTTGTATTGGTGCCGGGAACCACACGGCAACTACCCACAGGAAAAAAAAAAGATTATATGTATGTATGTATAATAAATGATTAACAGATGATTGTATAAGTACTTACAAGCTGAACATTCAATGAATAGTAATGTTTTCTACAGAAATATCGTTCTTCATTTTCTGTAGGTCTTATAATAGCTATTTGTGTGCAGTCTATGCACCCTAGAACACCAGGAATGCCAAATTTTTGATAAAATCTAGAAAATTTTAAAAATGTATTATAGTATGAATCTACCAATATCAATAAATTAAAAATATGGATACTGTTTTGTCACCTTGCCCTTATTTTATTTCGGTCTTCATGGCTTCTTGGGAAAACTATATATTTTTCTCTCATTTCCATGGAGTTCTGAGCAATTGCTTTTGAAACAGTTTGTTGAGCCAAGGAATGCCCACCTATATCACCTATAGGTCTCTGGTAAGAACCAGTTGCAAAAAAAGATAAAGCAGTTAAAACCTAAAACAAAATAGATTACCTTTGTTATTGATTTGCTTGCAAAAAGTAAATTACGAAGTAAAGGTATAAGCAGGCACTTACTTTTGTCTCTACAGATAAATTGGTAGCTCTTTTAGCGACGTTCATCATAGGCCGAATCTCTTCACAAAGTTTCGTCAGCAAATTTTTTGACAGTCGATAGGTATCTATACTAATATTATAAAGCTGTAGAGTTAGTTTGTTTGAACGCGCTAATCTCAGGAACTACTGGTTCGAATTGAAAAATTATTTTCGTGTTGAACAGACCATTTATCGAAGAAGGCTTTAGGCTACATAGCTTCACACTGCAACTATTAGGAGCGAAGAAATAATGGAAAATGTGAAAAAAACGGGGTAAATTATTCATATTTGGTGGTTCAATGATGCTCAAAATAACTATTCCACGTGGACGAAGTCGCGAGCACAACTAGTCGTTTCATAAACTCCGTATCTTCCCAATCAAAGGGGTTAAACTGATTTCGAGCTAAGAGCCTTCGTCTTCGCAAAGAAGTATTATAATCGTTTTCTAGGAACTCAAATAACACAAGCTCGTCATCACACATCTTGAAATAATAAAATGAATAGGAACGTAAAATCTATATTAATGGCCGAAAATTACTTCACATATCACTTGTATAACACATCAAGAATAATTTCCGCCTTAAAAAGCTGTATTTCAATTTTTTTACCCAATTTTATAACTTCAATAAGCCACTGGACTTGCTGAAATAGTAACTTTTTTTGAATCTATAAGCTCCTACTAAATATGTAAAAATTAAATAATTTGTTTAATTTAAAATATTCTTGAGTGCCTATTTTGTTATAGTGTGAGGGTCCTAAACTACTGGGAGCACCGCCACTGATATTCAATAATAAATTGTTCTATATAATTAACTTTGGCCGTGTGGTTCCCGGCACTATTACAAAAAAGAATAGGACCACTCCATCTCTTTCCCATGGATGTCGTAAAAGGCGACTAAGGGATAGGCTTATAAACTTAGGATTCCTCTTTTAGGCGATGGGCTAGCAACCTGTCACTATTTGAATCTCGGTTCTATCATTAAGCCAAATAGCTGAACGTGGCCATTCAGTCTTTTCAAGACTGTTGGCTCTGTCTACCCCGCAAGGGATATAGACGTGATCATATGTATGTATGTATGTATGTATAATTAACTTTTATTAATGAATTAATTTTCAATAACTAAACTATACGTATACGCGTGAGGACCAGTGCGCAGTAACTGACCACACGCCATTCATTCGTCGCTCTCATACAAAATCGCTGACACATAACAGTCACACTTACATTGCGTCCCTACACTACACCCCCCAATTTTTTACATACAAAAAAAAATTTATTAAATGCCATACAAATGTTTTATCATTCACAAATTTAATATGAGTAACTATTGGTATGTAATGTTAACACAATGACCATTGAATACAACGCAACACATAATAGCATTTCTATGAATCTAAGGCGTCAAATTGCACTCGGCTGGCTGCCTGTGGCTGTTGAAAGACCGTCTGTGCTACGGACGTAATCTTAGTCACCGCACCAACGATTTGCTTATTAAGCCACTTCTTTGTCCTCTGATGGCAATATTTCACAATAATTAATCCAACCAGAGTTCCCATTAACACGCAACAATAACCAGTGTCACTTGCATTTTGTTCATATTTTCATGAACAACATTGTTTGAGGCGACATTTACTTGTTCCTTAGTATTATATTGACTCATTATGAATATTCAAAAAAATTATAAACTTTAAACAACTAATTTGTATGATACCGAAAAATACCAATTTTTGCAATACAGAATTTGTAACTAGGATATTTGCTTTTGCTAGTTTGAAAATTCCATATTACACTAAGCATCAGCTTTATCATTTATGTTGTTACAACAATTCAGTCTTCGTCATTAAAATATTACAAAGTACATTTAAACATATAATACTGTATCAATATTTTAATACTAAAAGTACAGTCGGCTACATGAATAATTATACATTACTTGACTTATATTACTAATTACATTTTAATCTAATTTCATAAAAAATAAAATTATTACAATAACTTAATCTAATCAGTTTTATAAAATTACTATTCTTAGACTAATAGAAATTTTTAGGAAAGCGAAAAAAAAATTTTTTTTTAACATTTAAATCTTACTGGCAATTTAACCACACGACCTCTACTAGTAATTTATTGATTCATTATAGCGCTGGCGAGATTGAGAAGTAAAAGCCAACTATGGGATAACAACTTTACTTCGGTAACTTATAAAAAGAAATACAAAACTCGCTCGCTAATAAGAGGTGCACACCGCACCGGTCCGCGCGTTGTTTAAAGACTGACTTGTTCAATGAGGCGCACGGGCGGTCCTCGACGCGGGCGCTGGGAACGGCGTGGTATGGACGAGGGGGGCGCAGGGTGACGCGATGTCTCCCCGGAAGGGCCTACAATGTTGCCCGCTATATCCTCCCCCTCCAAGTTACATGGTCGACCCGACTGTGACTTGGCTAGTCTACCGCGATGGCGCTGATGCGCAATAACAGGAGATTTACCCACGTAACGCGTTAAGGCGCTGGCATCTCCGGTATCAATGTGGTGAACAGCAAACTGAGTGGGTCCTCCCCCTGGAGTGAAAATGTCCTCATTGACATTCAGAAGGTTGGACAGCTGCTGTCGTTCGTCCTTACCTAAGTGGAATCCTTCATCGTCGCGAAGATCCACAGACGAGCAATGTAAAGGTTTGTATGACCTACCACCATTAGGTTCAAAGACGATGGGCTGAGAGACCCTATCGTGGTTCATAAACCATATACCGCGAGAAAAATCTAATACCATGCCAGCGTCCTGAATAAAATTCATTCCCAACAAACTTTCAGTAGCATTGGGCAACATTATAAACATAACATCTAAAGAGACATCGCGTACCCTAACCCTAACTTGCGTACGTTCAACAATTTGCGCAACTGCCCGCCCGTCCGCGTATTTAAGCTCAGTAAATACATTTTCAAACTTATGGCCATACTTAACTAAATGAGCTCTAAGACTAACACTGCCTATACAATGTTTGGCACCTGTGTCTATAAGCACTTTACCACGTTCACCATAAATTTCTATTTCTAACAAAGGTCGCACTCGCGAATCTATATTAACACTATTTGCAGAAACAGATTGAAAGGAAGTTGATACGGACGGAACCGGTTCTGTCTTTTTACAAGACGAGCAGTTGGATCGGATCACGCCGGGCGCACCGCACCCGAAACACGTGATAGTTGAGACGCGTGGTTCTCCATCAGTGCCAAGTTTCTGTTTGGTTAACTTTTCACAGGCATCTTTCACATGACCATACTTTTTACAGTAATTACAGTGCGGCCGAGCTTTATTCTTATAAGATACTGTCGACTGCGAAGCCGTCGGAGAAATGGGTACAGTAGTAGGCTTTGCGGTCGAACATAATAGTCCAAGATCCCAGAGCCGTAAGACACAACTTATTTTCTAAAGAATGGATCTTTCGATTCTCAGTAGTCTTTCATGTACTTTTAATACCTGCATGTTTGTGAGACTTGCCCAGTGACACCTGCGCAGGTACCAGGCGAGAAAGGTAACTAAAAATCACAGTTACTTAACTTAAATTTTTATGACTGATTTTTATATATATTTTATAGACTATTACTCTGAAGTCATATCAGAGAAGTCAGACGCTTTCCATGCGCCAGAACTTTTGTCAGACGCTTTAAAGCTCTATCAAAAAAAAATTAACTTAATTTATTTTTAAATGTCTGACTTTTATATATGTTATTCAGATAACTATTACAAAGTTGTATTAAATCAGTCAGACAGTTTGTAATGACCAAACACCCCTTAAACACAAGAATTACTCAGCCTCGAGTATGAGCGCGATAGCACAATGCGCATGCGCGTCAGAGTAAAATATCTAATATTTGAAAAGTACTTACTGTTTTCAATTTCATATTTTTGCATATCTATTCAAATACGATGAAAATTTATAATTAAAATAATAATTAATCATTTTTAAAATATTGCATACCTACTGTATATAAAAATAAAAATGTAAAAAAAATTCTCTATTTGTTTCAGTCAAAATATTAAATGTACAGACAAAATATTTTTACCGTATGATTATATGTAGTATTTTGATTTTCAGTTTTTTTAATAAATACTCAAACAACACAAAAAAAATATTTTTAATAATAATAAAAAATTATATATCTTGTTATTGTTGGGACGCGAACTCGGACCGCCAACTTCACAGTCTCACGCGCTAACCACTGGACCATCGAAGCCGTTGCGGTGGTGTCGAAATTAAAGTAGACTACATACATATGGTCACGTCTATATCCCTTGCGGAGTAGACAGAGCCAACAGTCTTGAAAAGACTAAATGGCCACGTTCAGCTATTTGGCTTAATGATAGAATTGAGATTCAAATAGTGATAGGTTGCTCGCCCATCGCCTAAAAAAGAATCCCAAGTTTGTAAGCCTATCCCTTAGTCGCCTTTCACTTATATTTATATGTTATAGGTTTACTATTACTATACTATTTTTTAATTGTTTATGATTTTATTTTTACGGAATATTCTGCCAGCAACGACAATCTAACTGATGATGAGGACGATGACTTGAGTGGACAGTATTGAGATTTAATAAATGATGAAAATTCAAATGATTATTTTGATGATGAAGATGATAAAGAGACAATAAAATAATTATTCAATTGATTAATCATAATTATTTTTTTATTGAAATTATTATAATAGATATATTTTTTTAAATAAATTAAAAATCATTCTTTTTGAAAGGCTATTGCTACAAAAAAATTCATTTTTCCCTATTTATATGCAATATATTATATTATTTTAAAAATGATTAATTATTATTTTAATTATAAATTTCATCGTATTTGAATAGATATGCAAAAATATGAAATTGAAAACAGTAAGTACTTTTCAAATATTAGATATTTTACTCTGACGCGCATGCGCATTGTGCTATCGCGCTCATACTCGAGGCTGAGTAATTCTTGTGTTTAAGGGGTGTTTGGTCATTACAAACTGTCTGACTGATTTAATACAACTTTGTAATAGTTATCTGAATAACATATATAAAAGTCAGACATTTAAAAATAAATTAAGTTAATTTTTTTTTGATAGAGCTTTAAAGCGTCTGACAAAAGTTCTGGCGCATGGAAAGCGTCTGACTTCTCTGATATGACTTCAGAGTAATAGTCTATAAAATATATATAAAAATCAGTCATAAAAATTTAAGTTAAGTAACTGTGATTTTTAGTTACCTTTCTCGCCTGGTACCTGCGCAGGTGTCACTGGGCAAGTCTCACAAACATGCAGGTATTAAAAGTACATGAAAGACTACTGAGAATCGAAAGATCCATTCTTTAGAAAATAAGTTGTGTCTTACGGCTCTGGGATCTTACTCTATAACGGTTTAAGATCGCTGGTCGATGTTCGGCTTTCATCCAAAATATCTTCGACACGACGGGCCATAGTAATAAGCTCAGCGAAGGTAGAAAATTCCAAACGCGAAACCTTTTCACGAATACGTCGATGTAGCAAACCGTACGTCATATCCAATTGCACGGTCATCGACAGGGAATGAAGTGGTAACTGTGACATTAATGCCCTGATGTGACATATGAAAAGGTCTGTAGCTTCGTTACTACGCTGTTCCCTTTCAAATATTTTCCGATAAACTTTGTGTGGGGGCAACCTTGGTCCAAACGTTTGTTTGAGTGCTTCGATGGCGGCAGACCAGGTTGGGGTATGATCCTTCACACCCTGCCACCATGTCGCAGCCAACCCGGTGAGTAACATAGGCAAGCCACGCAAGGCGTTTTCGTCGCTTACTCCAACACAATCTTTATAGACCTCTATGGCGTCTACAAAAGATTCCACGTTGCTAGACTTCTCGCCGTCGAATCGTGCTGTGCATTTTGCGAAATTACCATGTAAGGAACTACTTACAGATGGTGGGCCATTTACCCTTTCCATTAAAAATCTCAGCTGCTCGGTTGTTATCATGATCGGAGCAAGCGGAGGCAATGGAACAGCCTCCGGCGCAGGTGCAGGTTGTTGTACAGCCTCCGGAGTGGGCGGCGGCGACGCCACCACATTAGCTTGAGCAGCGCCCGCCGACGAACTCTCTGCGCGAGATCTCGTAAGCACCATGGTAACACGATGAAGCAATACGTGTATGTCGAAATAAGAGTTCACGAAAGTCCAGACGCACTATCACAACGTTCACCAGTCTTTATAAATAATGTCCAACACACACAATAGTTGTATAAAAAGTCTTAAAAAGTCAGGCCGCGTAAAAAAAAGTCGTAAGTATTGTAGTACCTACACATGTATCGCAAAACAAAACAGTAACACTGTCGCGATAGGTTCCCAAACGGTTTTCTTTTTTTGGGTACACTAAAACTTTTTGGTAAGTTTTTGTTCACTGCAGGTAGGTAAAGTCTCAACACAAAAGAGTATTTAGGTACGTTAACTGTTCACGTACCCAAACAACGGTTCTTTTTTTTATGGTACACGAAACTATTTTTGGTAAGTTTTTGTATTATTAAAACGGTATTTAGGTTCGTAAACTGTCCACTATCGTGGGAACAAACAGACACGCTGTCACGATAGGTACACAAAACAGTTTAGATACAAAACCTAAATAAATTATGCTGTTCGCGGAATATAACAGACACTTCTGTCGCGAAACTATGTCCAGCTTTTGAGTCTTCGTGACTACGTGACAAACGGCGTTTTTCCGTCGTAGAACACAACAACACACGCGAATAACTAAAAGAGCACACGGCCCACACGTTGGAGCGCCAATATAGCGCTGGCGAGATTGAGAAGTAAAAGCCAACTACGGGATAACAACTTTACTTCGGTAACTTATAAAAAGAAATACAAAACTCGCTCGCTAATAAGAGGTGCACACCGCACCGGTCCGCGCGTTGTTTAAAGACTGACTTGTTCAATGAGGCGCACGGGCGGTCCTCGACGCGGGCGCTGGGAACGGCGTGGTATGGACGAGGGGGGCGCAGGGTGACGCGATGTCTCCCCGGAAGGGCCTACAATGTTGCCCGCTATATCATCACAATATCGCTCTCTTTACTTTCCTTTTTATCCTGAATAATTATTTTATTGCTAACGTTGGCATCATAGTTTCCATCCACCGTATCTGATTGATCACTTAATAAAAATGCTGGTTTTAATCTATCCACTGATATATTAACTACTCTATTTTCTAATTGGACTGTAAATACCTTACATTTTCTATCAATAACCCGGTAAGGACCATCATACGGTTGAACCAATGGCTTTCGTACCGCGTCATTTCTAATAAAAACATAATTACAGGTATTTAATTCTTCATGAACAAATAATGTACGTGAGTCTCTTAACTGTCTCGAAACTGGTTTCAAATTCCTAATATTATCTCTTAATTGTTGTAAAAACGTATTCTCATCACTAATTCGTTTATCTGTGATATCATAAAAATCACCAGGTAAACGAATTGCTTGACCATACATATATTCTGCGGGACTCACACCATTATCGCTTCTACATACTGAACGTAATCCTAGAAGAACTGTAGGTAATTCATTACACCATGATTTATTTTCAGTAAGACGTGCCATTAATGACTGTTTCATACTTCTATGCCAACGTTCTATCATTCCATTACATTGAGGATGGTAAGGACTACTACGAGATCGTTTAATACCCATTAATTTTAACAATTCACAAAATAAATTACTCTCAAATTGTCTACCTTGGTCCGTAGTTAACTTATAAAATGTACCAAATCGACATATCCACGTTTCATAAAAAACTTTTGCAACTATTTCTGCTGTTATTTCAGAAACTGGAACTGCTTCTGGCCAACGTGTAAAACGATCTATCATGGTAATAACATACTTATGTCCATGCTGACAAGGACTTAAACTTCCTACGATGTCGATATGTACGATCGCGTTTGTCGGGTGTGCTGGTGGGGCTTAGGGAGTGAAACGAATAACTTCCTGATAGATTTATTGCCAATGGAATAATTTATAATACATATATGTGCGTAACCGATAAAGTTCACGAGACGACTGGGAACGGAGGGGATTCGATCGCCAGTCGCTCTACATAAAAATGCAATTCAGCAAGTTTGCATGTCGCTACATCATTCCCCCCTTTTTAAAAAAAAATGGTTGTATACAAAATTTTGAATAATATTGTAAAAAACATTAACCCGATTTGCAAAATCAAGCAAATATATAAAAGTTTGTTAAAATTATAATATATACTTTAGTTTCATACACAAAATGCACTATGATCATGACACACTTTATACTACTTAAATACTTAAGTTCATAAACAGTGCATCTTACAGACAGTTTTAAAATCAAAGTAATGAAATTTGATATATCAATCTACACATGAACAATTACAAACACATCGTTCCTATGGAGTTACATTCCATAGTACCTACTGACTCTGCAAAGTTAAGTACAAAATAAAATTGCTATAGAAAAGAACCATGAAGTACAAAATAAAGTTGTTACAAAAAAGAAACTGTATGTACTTATACAAAAATACAATACACTGTTACACAAAAATAATATTTTTACAGTTATCGAATTAGCATTAACATGTATGGTTTTTTATATATTTATTACCAAACTACACGTATTAGATAAAACGAAATTACAAATATGTTTTTGTAACTAACCTAGAAAATGAACAAAACGAACGGGTTTTTTAACGATGCGACCTCTACGCGTTATACGATGCGTATCTGTATTTGTACCTTCTGTGCTGTGTTCTATTTGCACAGTGCTTGACAAGTTTCTCTGTGGCATGATACTCTTAGATACGTCTAACCTTACGTCTGTACCTTCTTCACGATCCAGTGGTACAGGGCATAAATTGCTTCTCCGCGTAACTGTTAAATCATCGTCTTGGAGTACATACGCGGGTTTGAGCCTATCTATAGATATACGTGTTAATTTGTCTTTGACTCTCACTACAAATACCTTACTTCCTCGTTGTATGACTTTATATGGACCGTCATAAGTCGGTTGTAAAGGTTTTCGAACTGCATCATTACGAATGAAAACATATTCGCTTGTCTTAAGATCAGGATGAACGAAAATTGTCCGTGAGCCATGTTGAGAAAACGACACAGGTTTGTATTTACATATAGTATCTCTAATCCTTTCAACTAATGTTTCGGGATTGCATACCTGAGTTTTCGTAGTGTCGAAAAAATCTCCGGGTAACCTTAACGCTTGGCCGTACACCATCTCCGCAGCGCTTACTCCACTGTCACTACGGAGTGCTGCACGAAGACCTAACATTACAGTTGGTAACTCTTCTACCCAAGAAGTGTTATCTAAACGAGCTGAAAGAGCAGCTTTAAAAAATCTATGGAAACGTTCCAGAATACCGTTACATTGTGCGTGATATGGTGTAGTTCTTGTTTTATTCACACCCATATAACGCATAAGGCGGTTAAAGAAATCGCTTTCGAATTGACGACCTTGGTCGCTAGTTATCGTATGTGGACATCCAAAACGTGCTATCCAACCCTGGTAAACTACACGTGCTACCGTATCAGCTGTTATATCTTTAGTTGGAAAACATTCAGGCCATCTTGTACACCTATCTATGAGAGTTACTAAATATCTATAACCATCCACTGTTGTTGGAAGAGGACCAACAATATCTACATGAATGTGTTCAAACCTATCGCATTCAGGAAACTGTTGTAGCTGAGACAAAGTATGTCTGTTGACTTTACATCTTTGACACTGAATACATGTTTTTGCCCACAAACCTACATCTCGGTTCATGGTTGGCCAGAAAAATTTTGAACTAACTAATTTACGTGTGTTTCTTATTCCCGGATGGCTAAGGTTATGTACGCTATTAAAAACTATCCTACGAAATTTGTTTGGTACATATGGACGAACATTGCCTGTTGATAATTCACAATATAAATTATAGTTACAGTTAGGTAAGCAAATGTGTTTCAGCTGAATGTTATCCGATCCGTTGTTTGTTATAAACTCATCGTGGGACTGAGCTTTTGCCAACGCTGCGAAATCTACAGTCGTGGGACACGTTATTGATTCTACGCGGCTTAGTGCGTCGGCTACTACGTTGTTTGGACCTTCAATATGACGAATGTCGGTAGAAAATTCACTAATATAAATAAGTTGTCTTGTTCGCCTAGGTGTCTCTTTATCGGTACCTATTTTAGAAAATGCGTAAACTAACGGCTTATGATCTGTGTATATGATGAGAGACCTTCCTTCGTGCAGGTTCCTAAAATGTTTTATAGCCATATATATAGCGAGTAACTCGCGATCATAAGTAGAATACTTACGTTGAACCGATGATAAAGCCTTGGAATAATAACCTAGCGGCTTCCAGGTACCGCCCACGTGTTGCTGCAATACTGCACCAACACATGTGTCTGAGGCGTCCGTCATAAGTGCTAAAGGTGCGTCTGCTACTGGATGGAACAAAGTACAGGCGTTTTGTAAACTCACCTTACATTGTTCAAAAGCTCTTATAGCTACGTCCGACCATTGTATGACAGTTTTGTCATTTTTTTTAGCACCGTGTAAAAACTTATTAAGTTCGGATTGATAAGATGCGGCGTTTGGAAGATGAGCTCGATAAAAATTGAGCATACCCAAAAAACGACGTAATTGCGCAATTGTTTCCGGTTTTGGGTAATCTTTAATTGCCTGAACCTTGTCTTCCAAAGGTCGTATCCCCTCAGTACATACTTGATAGCCTAGGAATTCTAATTTTTCTTTGCCGAAATTACACTTAGCCTGGTTGATACAGATACCATACTTTACAAATCTTTGAAATACTATCTCTAGATGCTTTTTATGGGTGATTGCGTCACTACTAGCTATTAATGCGTCATCGATATAACAATATACAAAATCGAGACCGTGTAGTACAGTATTATTCATAAAACGCTGGAATGACTGTGCTGCATTACGTAAACCAAAAATTAATCTAGGAAACTCATATAAGCCAAAAGGTGTAATAACTGCACTTTTCTCAACATGCTCAGGCGCGATTTCAATAAAATGGTAGGCTCTTTTTATATCAAGACTAGAGAATATTTTCTTTCCTGCTAAAAGATATGTAAAGTCCTGCAAGCGAGGAATAGGGTACCTGTCGGGAATCGTTATAGCGTTAAGTCTACGATAATCGCCACAAGGTCGCAACTCACCGTTTTTCTTCGGCACGACGTGGAGTGAGCTGGCCCAAGGACTTTTTGAAGGCCGGCAAATCCCCAGCTCCTGCATAATACGGAACTCTTCTTTTACCTTATTGTATTTATCCGGTGGAAGGGGTCGCGCTCTTGCAAAAACAGGCGGGCCTGTTGTCTCTATGTGATGGTATACCGTGTGTTTAGCTGGTTCTTTAAACGATAATGGCTTCGTAATCTCTGAATATCGCTGTAATAAATCCGAAAACGGCTGTTGCATATCTATTGTACTTATCGGAAGTTCACTATTGTGACACACGAGCGACGCTATAACGCCTAAACTGGTAGTTTTGTCGACTAACTTACGTGCACTCAAGTCCACAAGCAGTTTAAAATGTTCTAAAAAATCTGCTCCAATAATCGGCTGACTCACATTCGCGACTACAAATGTCCAACGAAAACAACGCCTTAGGTTCAAATTTAACACTAAAGTTTGAGAGCCGTACGTTTTTATCTCTGTTCCGTTCGCTGCATACTACTCTGTCAAGAAAGTAGCAGGAAAAGAACAATAATACACAAACTGTTTGTTATTCATCCAAATTTATTTTATCACCTTCAAAATATGCTCCTTTAGAAACGATACACTTACGCCAACGAATAATCCAATCATCAAAACAATTTTTAAACGCTGTTTCCGGAATTGAGGTCAGTTCTCGCCGCGAATTCTCTTTTATGTCTTCTACCGATTGAAAACGGGTGCCACGAAGTGGTAATTTGAGTTTAGGAAAAAGAAAAAAGTCGGCTGGAGCCATATCTGGTGAATATGGTGGTTGCTCGATGGTATTTGTTGAGTGTTTGGTTAAAAATTCGTTCACAATGATGGCCTTGTGCGAAGGTGCATTATCATGGTGCAAAATCCAAGAATTTTCTTTCCACAAATCTGGCCTTTTTCGTCGGATTTGCTCTCTTAAACGCCGCATAACACTCAAATAATATTCTTTATTTACCGTTTGACCTTCCGGCAAGAATTCCGAGTGCACAACACCGCGATAGTCAAAGAAAACAGTCAACATGACTTTGACTTTTGAACGACTTTGGCGTGGTTTTTTCAGTTTCGGTTCAGTTGGAAGGCGCCACTCCGAAGCTTGTTGACTAGTTTGCATGTCAAACTCGTAAACCCACGTCTCGTCACCAGTAACAATGCGTTTCATGAATGTTGGGTCGGAATTGACTCGTTCTAGCATGTCCTCAGCGACTCTCATGCGATTGAGTTTTTGAAAAAAATTCAGGTCTTTTGGGACTAGCCGAGCGGCAACATGTTTCATACCCAAATTATTAGTTAAAATGGTACGGATCGACTCGTGAGATACAGAAAGTTCGGTGGCTATCTCTCTCAAAGTTGAATGAGGATTTTCAGTCACTATTTCCTTCACTTTTGCGATGTTAACTTCAGTTGCAGACGTTGATGGCCTACCAGAGCGAGGCAAATCTTCCATCACATCTCGACCGCTTTTGAACGCTTTGTACCACTCATAAGCACGAGTTTTTGATAAAGTCGATTCACCGTAAGCCTTCCGTAACATTTTCAGTGACTCCGAACACGATATTCCATTGGCAATGCAAAATTTAAGACAAACTCTTTGTTCGATGTTTTTATCCATTATGAAATAAGCAATACACACTAGATATGATATAACTAAAAATAGCACTGTATTTAATGTAAACAACAGATGCAACTCAAACTCCGCGCCAAAATGGAAAACAGTTGTGCCAATCTAACAACAACAAAAAAAACAAAAATTTGAATTTGGAACCATAAATAAATAATCCATTCCCGATACTTTTCTGACAGAATGTACAGTTTGTAATCCGAGCACTCACTATCACTAAAGGATTTTTTTTTGCGTGGAATCACCGAAACGTTAGCACCTGTATCCACTAAAAAACGTAGTCCACTATTTAAATCTGTTACGCAAAGGCGGTGGGATGGCAAAACGGTGCAGACTTCCGCCACTGGCTGCACTCTCGTTAGTTTTCCGGAGTTTTCCAAGCACATGGTTTCTCACATTTCTTGGCACGATTCTTGAATCGGTAGTGGTAGAAACAGAGCCAATCGGGGCTATTGGGTGTACGCTGCCGGGAAGCGCTGCGCGTACGGTATGATGAACGTTTATTACCTCTGTCGCGTTGGATTGACCTTGACCTCGTATCCATTTGGTTCAACCGAACATTTATTTTGGCTATCTCTGCCATAATTTTGTCGCACTGATCTGATGAGACCTGGGAAACCTCGGCGACGTTCTCAGGCCGAGTCGTCTCTTGGATTTTATCGGCAATGTCACACAAACTTTCTAAATCCACATTCTCCGTCACCGCAAGAACAGCTCTCGCCGCTGGTGGCAGATGACCTTGCCACAATATACGAAGGGTTTCGTCAGGAATCTTACCCCTTGCGAGATCGCGCATGCGGCGCAATAGCTGGGAAGGCTTTTGTTCCCCAAGCTCCATTTCCCCGATCAATTTCTGTATTTTCCTGTTTTCTGACTCCTCGTAAATTTGTAGTAATCTGGCCTTCAGACTTTCGAATTTGTTAGTTTTTGGTGGATCGATAAGTAAATCGGATACTTGTTGAATGGCATCCTTAGTCAATTTTGATACGACGATATTAAATTTAGAATCATCTCCCATTTTCTGTGGTGCTAATATCGCCTCTGTTCGAATAAACCAAACCCTCGGTTGATCTGTCCAAAAATCCGGAATTTTATTGGTTAGGCTAATTGCAGACAACCCATATCCTAATTTCTCTTCCGTGTCCGCCATGGTCGAAGTACCGGCGACGGCGGGCGGTGGTACCGGAATTTTAACAGGCTGGTCAATTTGAGGTGGCACTTGTGGGTTCATTTTTCACAATAAATTTTGAGTCTGAAATTACTACTACACTTTTGTTCACTTTTTCGCGGGTCACCAGTGTCGCGTGTGCTGGTGGGGCTTAGGGAGTGAAACGAATAACTTCCTGATAGATTTATTGCCAATGGAATAATTTATAATACATATATGTGCGTAACCGATAAAGTTCACGAGACGACTGGGAACGGAGGGGATTCGATCGCCAGTCGCTCTACATAAAAATGCAATTCAGCAAGTTTGCATGTCGCTACACGTTCATATCTGCAGTCATAGTTTTAAAATTCTTACGGGTTAAAATAGCGTGCACTGTGGTTCCAGTAGATACACACACACATGCATATTTAAAAAGAATAAATATTCCATCAAATGAATACGGTCTTTAATACCAATGATTACTAAGTAAAACAGTTTATTATTCTATGACATATAACAAAACAAAACAGAAAGAGACGGTAATCAACGATGGCCGAACTGGGCCCGATAATTGTCGATCGAGATATCGTCGTCTCTCATTATTTGCATAAGATTTGCCTATAGAGGGAAGCCTGCGACTGCCAGACTTATGTCAATTCAATAAGGTTGAAAGTTTTTATGCACACGTCCCTAACATAGGTAGTGGTTCCTTTGAAAGTAAGTGGGTAGCAATTTTATTACTTCGTGTGAGCAAGTGAGATCTAAGATATATTAGATAATCTCGCTTGCTCACACTCGCTTGTTCTAGTTACTAGCGTTACTTGGATTCCGAAGTTATTCAAGGATTTTATTTGTCTATTTAAAAAAAAAATTGTGTTACTGACAATTTTTAATGTTTCAAGGTGCCATTTGAACTAAGTAACTGACTGACTAACTAACTAACTGATATCTAAGAATTACAATACCCGTGTCTTCAAACACGGAAATCAGCGAGAAATATTAAACAAGAGGGATCAAAATAAAACATTCAATAATTAAAATTAGTAAATTTTATTGAAACAGTTTACCTATAGTTTTGTTTACATATCGATGATTATATAAAGCTATACATACAGCATATTACACTAATTATATCATCTACTTATCTTCTGTTATTAAGGTTACAGCTTAATTATTCGTTTTCATAAAGAAAAGATATTGAAGCTGTCCTTAAAATACTATCTAAGTAATTAGTGGTTTTAATATAAACTGGCAGAACCTTTCACGCACTATATGGACTCGATGCACAGGGCAGTTGTCTTGCACAAATGATATTGTTGGCATATCATCAATCGGATAAATACACCGCACAGTTGGTAACATGGTTTCTTCCAGCACTTGCATATAATGAGCAGCTGTAGCGCGTCCTGCTATCCACACCTGTTCCCCAGGTCCAGCAGCACTCATCCAGCCCCACATATTTACAGATATGACTCCATCTTTGGCCCAATATTTTTTCTTCATACCGAGTTGCATTTCTTCGCCATAAATGAAGCCTACCGTGTTGCGATGACGTAAACGAACTTATCGTCCGTAAATATTGCTTTTTTCCAGTCAAAATCCAAATACTGCCGAGCAAATTCTAAATGTTTTTGCTTATTTATTTCGGATAAATACGGCTTTCTTGCTGGCTGTCTGTGGTGTAGTGCCTCACGGTGCAATCTCGACGAACAGTAACCACTGATGTGTCGAACTGTTCCGCAAATGTTCTGGTCGGTATGAAGCCATTATTTTCGTACTGATCCACCATGGATCTCCGCTATGTGGCGTGTCGCTGTGTTGATTAGCGGACGACGGCCGCTGCGCGGCGACTTTTACTTACACTACCCTCTTCTTGATGGCGCGTTACCCAACGCTTTACCGCTTGTTGTTTATTGTGTTATTTGTGTGAATGTGTGAGTGACAGCGGTGAGTGCAAGCTATAAAGTTTTGCGAACTATGACTGCAATTATGAACGCGACCGTACGTACATGTTGCAAACGCTCAGTAATAGGAAATTGTTGAAATTCAGATTTAGTGTGCCTATTTATTTTTGATTTTTGACAGTCAATACATGTTTTGGCCCATATACCTACATCTTTATTCAATCCCGGCCAAAAAAATCTTTGCGACACTAATTTCCTTGTCGACCTTATTCCTGGATGACTTATATTATGAATAGATTCAAAAGCTACTTTTCTGAATTTTTTTGGTAAATATGGTCTACAACTGTTGGATGAAGTTTCACAGTAGATTTCTTGTTGACAACTTGGAATAAAAATTTTTTCCAAAGAAATGTTATCACTTTGTTCATTCAACAATTGTTTTAATTCCATATCACATTTCTGAGTTACGGCTAACTCCGCGTAATCAATATACTACTCTGTCAAGAAAGTAGCAGGAAAAGATCAATAATACACAAACTGTTTGTTATTCATCCAAATTTATTTTATCACCTTCAAAATATGCTCCTTTAGAAACGATACACTTACGCCAACGAATAATCCAATCATCAAAACATTTTTTAAACGCTGTTTCCGGAATTGAGGTCAGTTCTCGCCGCGAATTCTCTTTTATGTCTTCTACCGATTGAAAACGGGTGCCACGAAGTGGTAATTTGAGTTTAGGAAAAAGAAAAAAGTCGGCTGGAGCCATATCTGGTGAATATGGTGGTTGCTCGATGGTATTTGTTGAGTGTTTGGTTAAAAATTCGTTCACAATGATGGCCTTGTGCGAAGGTGCATTATCATGGTGCAAAATCCAAGAATTTTCTTTCCACAAATCTGGCCTTTTTCGTCGGATTTGCTCTCTTAAACGCCGCATAACACTCAAATAATATTCCTTATTTACCGTTTGACCTTCCGGCAAGAATTCCGAGTGCACAACACCGCGATAGTCAAAGAAAACAGTCAACATGACTTTGACTTTTGAACGACTTTGGCGTGGTTTTTTCGGTTTCGGTTCAGTTGGAAGGCGCCACTCCGAAGCTTGTTGACTAGTTTGCATGTCAAACTCGTAAACCCACGTCTCGTCACCAGTAACAATGCGTTTCATGAATGTTGGGTCGGAATTGACTCGTTCTAGCATGTCCTCAGCGACTCTCATGCGATTGAGTTTTTGAAAAAAATTCAGGTCTTTTGGGACTAGCCGAGCGGCAACATGTTTCATACCCAAATTATTAGTTAAAATGGTACGGATCGACTCGTGAGATACAGAAAGTTCGGTGGCTATCTCTCTCAAAGTTGAATGAGGATTTTCAGTCACTATTTCCTTCACTTTTGCGATGTTAACTTCAGTTGCAGACGTTGATGGCCTACCAGAGCGGGGCAAATCTTCCATCACATCTCGACCGCTTTTGAACGCTTTGTACCACTCATAAGCACGAGTTTTTGATAAAGTCGATTCACCGTAAGCCTTCTGTAACATTTTCAGTGACTCCGGACACGATATTCCATTGGCAATGCAAAATTTAAGACAAACTCTTTGTTCGATGTTTTTATCCATTATGAAATTAGCAATACACACTAGATATGATATAACTAAAAATAGCACTGTATTTAATGTAAACAACAGATGCAACTCAAACTCCGCGCCAAAATGGAAAACAGTTGTGCCAATCTAACAACAACAAAAAAAACAAAAATTTGAATTTGGAACCATAAATAAATAATCCATTCCCGATACTTTTCTGACTGAATGTAAGTAGGATTGTGTATTGTTTCAACACGCGATAAGGCATCCGCTATATTGTTATTCTTGCCTTCGATATATCTAATATCCGTTGTGAATTCACTAATTCACTAATAAATAATAACTGCCTAGTACGCTTTGGTGTTTCGCAACTAGTTTCGCCTTTATTAAATGCAAATGTTAATGGCTTATGATCTGTAAATATTATTAATTCCCTACCTTCAAATTGATATCTAAAATGTTTTATAGCCATGTAAATAGCCGTCAGTTCTCTATCGTATGTAGAATATTTTTGTTGAGCTGTAGTAAACTTCTTAGAAAAATATCCTAACGGTAACCACTTGCCATTTACCAATTGCTGCAATACCGCGCCCGCAAATTTATCCGACGCGTCTGACATAATTGACAATGGTACATTCGGTACTGGATGAGACAACATTACAGCTTCTTTAAGGCTTAATTTACATTGTTCAAATGCCTGAACTGATTTATCTGACCAATTAATTTTTGTTTTATCTATTTTCTTAGAGTTTTTTAAAAATTCGTTCAAAATCGATTGATATTTTGTAGCGTTGGGTATATTGGCTCTATAAAAATTTACCATTCCTAAAAATCGTCTTAATTGTTCAACTGTTTCCGGTTTCGGATATTCCAGTATGACCTTAACCTTATTTTCAAGTGGTTTAATGCCATCTGTGGAAACTTCATATCCTAAGAACTCAATTGCCTGCTTGCCAAATTCACATTTATTTAAATTTATAGTTATAACAAAATCCGTAGAACGCTGAAATACTTGACGTAAATGGTTTTCATGGTCTTCTTTAGTAAAACTTGAAATCATGACGTCATCAATAAATGCAAATACAAAATCTAAATCCTTTAATACATTATCACACATAAATCTTTGAAAAGTTTGACTACCATTACGTAAACCAAAAGGCAATCTTAAAAATTCAAACAAACCTATAGGCGTGATAATTGCAGTTTTCTCAATATCCTGTGGAGCTACCTTTATAAAAAAATATGCTTTATTAATATCAATTTTTGAAAAATATTTCTTACCTGCTAACATATATGTGAAGTCGTGCAGACGAGGAACGGGGTAGCGATCTGGCTTTGTGATCGCATTAAGACGTCGGTAGTCTCCCACTGGGCGAATTTCTCCATTCTTCTTTGCCACAACATGCAGAGGACTGGCCCATTCACTTTTCGATGGTCTGCATATACCTAGTTCCTGCATTAATTTAAATTCTTTCACCTTATGATACCTGTCGGGCGGCAATGGTCTCGCACGAGCATGAATAGGCTTCCCTGTAGTCTCTATATAGTGGAAAACATTATTTTTAGTACATTTACTATCTAGATTATTAAAAGAAATCGGTTTAGTAATTTCAGGAAATTCGTTTAATAATTCTAGGAATGGATGATCACCATTTACAGTCCCTATTGATGGTGTATTATTGTTAACTATGTTGCCAAACGTTAGTAACCTAGTTTCCTTATCAATTAACTTTTTCGCATTTAAATCGACAATCAAGTTATGATGAGTCAAAAAATCGGCACTTAATATTGCCTGATTAACATCAGCAATTACAAAAGTCCAATGATAAGGGCGTCGAAGATTTAAATTTAATGTCAAGTTTTTTATACCAAATGTCTTAATTTCACTATTATTAGCCGCAAATAACTTATAGTCCGTACATGTTTCACGTTTTTGTTTACAGGTTGCCGGAATAACAGAAATATTCGGTATATAAAGAGTAAAAAAAACTCAACTCTGTTCCAGAATCTGTAAAACTGGGTATCACTGGGTGGTACTGTATCTTCATCTAGTATCACTGAGACTTGTGATCTCTTTGCTCAATATTTCGGCTCAGACTATGTGGATTCACCTGCTGGGTTCGCCGAAGAACCTAATGAACCTATACAGTATGGTAACTCTATTAATTTATCTCAGGTTACTGTTGAAGACATTCTTGTCAAGATTAATAAATTAGACTCAAATAAGGGCGCTGGACCTGATACTATTCCAACTTCCTTCATTAAGGCCTGTGGTAAAGAACTGACTATTCTTTTGTCTATCATCTATAATATGTCATTACAATCAGGCATTTTTCCTTTTTACTGGAAAGTTGCCTATGTAACTCCAGTACACAAGTTAGGTGACCGATTACATTGTGACAACTACAGGGCTATATGCATTTTGTCTTGTTTTGCAAAAATTTTTGAAAGTATAATTTATGTTGTAATATTTTACCATATCAAACCATTATTATCGATCAAACAGCATGGATTCGTGGCTAACAAGTCTACAACTAGTAATCTTTTGGAATATAAGAATTATTTATGCAGAGCTTTTGCTAAGACACAGCAGGTTGACAGTCTATATACGGATTTCTCAAAAGCGTTCGACAAGGTGAATCACGCTCGTCTTTGTCGCAAACTGGAACAGTTCGGAATTCACGGAAATCTGTTGCGTTGGGTGCAATCATATCTTGCAAATAGAAGTCAACTTGTGGCAATTGCGGGTTATCTTTCTAATCCTATTACTGTATCTTCTGGCGTTCCTCAGGGTTCCCATTTAGGCCCTCTGTTTTTCAACATCTTTATAAACGATCTGGCTGATAAGTTAACTTGCCCCGCATTTCTATATGCAGACGACTTAAAAATTTTCCATACTGTCGCTAATGAAAATGATGCCATGTTACTTCAAAATAACCTTAATATTGTGGCTGATTGGTGTAGCAGAAATGGCATACTGAATGGTTTCTGAATGAGAAAAAATGTTTCGTCATCTCTTTTACGCGTAAACACAATAAATTTTTATTTGATTACAAGTTAGGTTTGCACAAACTTGAACGTACTGTAACAATCAAGGATCTAGGAGTAATATTTGACAGTGAACTTTCTTTTCGTAATCATTATGATTATATTATTTCGAAAGGTAACAGATTGTTGGGTTTTATTTCAAGAAGTACTAAATTAGATTTAGATTTCAAAAATTATAATGGTTTCAAAAATTTATATTTTGCACTTATAAGAAGTGTTCTTGAATACAATTCAGTTATCTGGTCTCCATATTATAAGATCCACATTGATCGTATTGAGCAAGTTCAAAACAGGAGTCTAAAAATAATGTCATTTAGAACTAATAACCATCGTAAGTTGACGTCGTATTCGGATAGACTTAAACACTTCAACATATCCTCTTTGGAGGGTCGTCGTCACTGTAGTGATCTAATTTACTTGTATAAAATAGTTCATGCTCTTGTCGATGCACCCCCCTATTGTCCCTCATTAGCTTTATTACTAGGTATCGGCCACGTAATCCCACGCATAAGCTGTTCGCACTGGATGTTCGTAAAAATAACACCTCGTATTATAATCCCGTTGTTCGAATGTGCAGAGCCTTTAACAATCTGGTACTCAGCCACAAATCAAAATCTATTGATATTGATATTTATGAAATCTCGTTTTATTCCTACAAAAGTAAGATACGCCTTCTTTTAAGTCTTTAAATTGTTGTTGTTTTTGTTTTAATTGGTGTCTCAATACAACTATACTATTGTTGTTACTCAATTATACCTTTTTTCCACTAAGTATAATATGTTAGTACTGCAACTGTTAGACTTTTCTTTATTAGTAATTCGTTTGTATTTACATATATATATATATATATATATGTATCTACCTTTTCTTTTTATATAAGCTCATTAAGCTATAATTTGTTTTGTTATTGTAACTTTGTTGTATACGCATGTGTTGAGTTGTTGCCTAGCTGTAGTTTTTCGGTTATTATGCATTGTATTATTTTGGTGACAACTTGTTATGTGTATCATAATAAATAAATAAATAAATCTCAATGTAGCAAATAAAACGAAAACAATGCATGTTGCGAATGTGATTTGTGAGTTGTGTTCTGAGAACCACAAAATATGTTTTTGCAAGAAATTTGCACAGATGAATTATGATAATCGTCATAATTTCGTTGCCAATAATTGTCTGTGCTATAATTGTTTGGGTAGCAATCACACTGTCAAGGCATGCCAGAGTCCTGTCACTTGTAGAATATGTAAAAGAAAACATCATTCTTTATTACATCCATCTGGTAGCTCAGAGGGTCCAGGTTCTGGTGGGTCTGAAACGGCAAACGCAGCAACATTTGTCAATTGTGAAGATGTTGAGACACAGTAGACATGTAGATGAATCAAATAATGCTACAGAAAACGATCCAATTATTTCATGTCATTCATCTGATCATGTCTCAGTCCATAACCATATTTTGCTTGCGACAGCGCTTGTGGATGCAGAAACAACTAGTAGTGGTCGGTTTACAATCAGAGCACTTTTAGATCAAGGATCTCAGGCATCATTTGTCACCGAAGCAACAGCACAGAATCTAGGAGTTAAAAAGATTGCTGTGAAGGGTATAATTTCAGGTCTAGAAGGTAACAAAAACGTGACTGCAAAGTACATGGTCGAATTTAAAATTCATTCAAGGATTAAGCCAAATGTTATTATGAAAGTGCAAGCTTGCACATTTCTTCCAAGCAAAAGAATTCTTCCAGTGGATTGGGTAGGCTTAAACCAAATAGAGTTAGCAGATCCTCATTATAACATACCGAATAAAATAGATGTATTATTAGGAGCAGACGTTTATGGGCAAATTATTGAGACCGGAGTAAAAAGAGGACCATCTGGGACTCTAGTAGCTCAAGCTACATCTTTAGGATGGATTCTTTCAGGTACAGTTAATAACTTACCAGTGAAAAGCAGAAATGTGGTGACAATGCATGTGTGTGCTAATGATAATGATCTTCTCAAAAAGTTTTGGGAAATAGAAACTGATCCTAAACCCACAAAAAAAATATTATCAACAGAAGAATTGTTATGTGAAAATTTTTATAAGGAAACTACTTACCGCGATGATACGGGAAGATATGTAGTCAAACTTCCTTTTAAAGACGAACAACCGTAATGTGCCGAAGGAAACTCAAGGGATATAGCTGTAAGAAGATTGAAAAGATTACTAATAAAATTAAAAAGAGATGAAAATTTAAAACAAAAATATACAGAAGTTATTCAAGAATATTTACAATTAGATCACATGGAAATAGTACCTAAGGAGGAAATAGATAATAAAATAAATTGTTACTTACCTCATCACGCAGTTGTAAAAAATGATAGAAAGACAACGCAAGTTTGTGTTGTATTTGATGCTTCTGCAAAAAATGAACATGGAGTGTCTTTGAACGATTCTTTAATGATTGGTCCAACAATTCAATCAGATTTAAGACATTTGTTAATGCGATGGAGAGTATCTAAAATATGTTTAGCTGCTGATATCGTAAAAATGTATCGCCAGGTTAAAGTAACGGAACAAGATGCTGATTTCCAACGTCTGGTTTGGTTAGGCGGTTCAAGTAATGAGATACAAGATTATAGATTAAAGAGACTTACCTTTGGAACTGCGGCTGCCCCATATCTAGCGGTGAATACATTGCAACAGGTTTCTATTGATGAAGGGAAGAATTTTCCTATAGCAGCTGAAATTGTAAAAAAAGACTTCTACATGGATGATTTGTTGACGTCTTGTGACTCTGTAGAAGAAGGAATTATTATATACAAGGAAATGAACTGTTAAAATAAAATAAAATAAATCTGGACCTGTAACAAAAAGAAAAATTATTTCCGAAATAGCAAAATTATATGACCCCTTAGGCTGGCTAGCCCCAAGTGTAATTATAAAAAAAAAAAATATTAATTCAAAAGCTTTGGATATCAGGTGTAGGATGGGATGACGATGTACCAAGCAATTTAATAATAGAATGGAACACTTACCGAAGAAACTTGCCGAAGCTAGCTGACATAAATATACCTAGGTGGTTTGGTATGAACATGAAAGTAGTAATGCAGAATTACACGGATTTTCAGATGCATCAAAAACTGCATACGCAGCAGCAGTTTATATTCGTTTGATCGATAGTAATGGCAATATATGCGTCACACTCGTCACTGCCAAAACTAAAGTGGCACCAATTAAACAAGTCTCCATACCAAGGCTGGAGCTGGTGCTGTACTTGTTACTCGGCTTTTAGTAGAAGTGGCAGAGGTGTTAGGTATTTCCAAAACTAATATAAGAGCGTGGACCGATTCAATGGTAGTTTTAGCTTGGCTGAACCAACACCCAAGTAAATGGCAAACCTTCGTGGCTAACAGAGTCTCGGAAATTCTTACGACTTTAGAGGCTGATCAATGGTCACACGTAGCGTCCGCTCAAAATCCAGCAGATTGTGCATCACGGGGGGTAGATCCTTCCGAATTAATAAAACATCAGATGTGGTTTAACGGGCCACCATTTTTACATGAACCCTTAATTCAAATTAAAAGACCTAAAGATTTACATACACATTTAGAAGAAAGTAAGGTGCATATGTCAGTACAGGAAGATATTATTTATGATAGATATTCTTCTTTGAATAAAGTAATTAGAGTAACGGCGTACTGTAGACGTTTCCTTTCATTGAAACATGATCATCAAAGAGCTACCACGTTGCATCTCTCAGTCAAAGAGTTGTCAGAAGCCTTGAATACATGTATTAAACTTTGTCAGAGTTTTCATTTTAAAGAGGATATCAACCATATTAGGAAGTTTAGTAACTACACCTCATTAAAGAGTCCATTAAAATCTTTAAATCCATTTTTTGACCATTCGGGCATCTTAAGAGTGGGTGGACGACTTGAAAAATCACAATTGAGCGATAATGCAAAGCACCCTATATTATTGCCTAAAGACTCAAAGTTAACAGAACTAATTATTGCTGATGCTCACTGCAGGACTCTTCATGGTGGTCCTCAGTTGATGCTGGTTTTCCTTAGTTCTAAGTATTATATTATACGATGCAAATCTTTAGTTAAGTCCTTTAACACATTTCCGTACAAAGGTACGGAAATGTGTTAAATGTATTCGCTATTCAGCATCTAATTCTACACAACTGATGGGACAACTCCCTTCAGTAAGAGTTTCGCCAGGAAAACTATTTCAGTGCAGTGGAGTTGATTATGCTGGCCCCATAAGTGTAAGAACCACAAAGGGCCGTGGACATCACTTAACAAAGGGGTACATTTGCCTGTTTATATGCATGGCAACAAGAGCTGTCCACTTGGAAGTGGTTAGTGATCTTACCACTAGCGGATTTTTAGCCTCATTTAGAAGATTTGTGGCACGTCGAGGTTTGTGCACAGATCTTTGGAGTGATAATGGCACAAATTTTGTCGGCGCATCTCGTGAATTAAAGAATCTTTTAATAGCACAGAACTCTAACTTTTCAAAAGAAATCGCGGAATGTTTAGCTAATAATGGGACAACTTGGCATTTTATTCCGCCTCATTCTCCCAATTTTGGAGGACTATGGGAGTCAGGCATCAAATCAATTAAATTTCATTTGAAACGTGTCGGTGAGTCGACTTTAACCTATGAGGAATTGACAACTGTGTTGGCTCAAATAGAAGCGTGCCTTAACTCTCGCCCCTTATCAAGAATAGATTCAGATGGAGATGCAATTAATGTACTAACACCAGGCCATTTTTTAGTCGGTGGACCTTTGCTAGCTGTTCCAGACTTTAATTTTGAACAGTCAAATATAAATTGTCTTCGAAGATGGCAGCTTACACAAAGGCTGACACAAAACTTTTGGAGACGTTGGTCTCAAGAATATTTGACGCGCTTCCTTCATCAATATCGGTGGTCTTATCAGACTCCGGAACCTGAAATTGGCACTATAGTTTTAATAAAAGAAGATGACTTACCTCCGTGTCGATGGATGTTAGGACGTGTGTTTGCTAAACATCCGGACGACGATAGAATTACTCGAGTCGTAACAGTTAAAACGCAATATTCGCAAATTAAACGACCAACTTCCAAATTGTGCATACTGCCTATTGGTGAAAAGTGTGGCTAACTAATAGAACAAACTTGTTTACTGTTTTAAATAGATTAATCGTATAGTTTATAAATTAATCAAACCATTCACCATACAATTAAAATGTTATGTCATGGTGGGCGGCGTTGAGTAAAAAGGACAAATATTGTCCTTGGTGGGCGGAATCTATAAGTTTTAAATATTGTTCCTTAGAAGTTTAGTTGTCATTAGATGGCGTTGTTCGTTATTATTTTTATTTAGATTGCGCTATGGTTTCTCTTTAATTATTTACTATACTTAAGTGTTTTTTCATGCAATATATTCTCTCGATCCAATATCACTGGTTGTTTTATTTCGACACCAGAGGGACTAGCGTCTCAAAGCTAAGTATTGGATTGTACAGCTAGCTCTTTGGTCACAAAGGATACATGGGAACCTGTATCAAGGAGAGCCTTGACATAAACCTCAGTTCCGTTGCTCGCTAAAAGTTTTACCTGTGCTGTAGGCAACACAACTTGTTCAGTAGCAGATCCAGCCACCAATGTGGCTGGTAATGGGGCCTCTTCCATATGGAGAAGAGAGTTATGATCATTTTTACAGACCTGACATTTAAACTTATACCTGCATGGCTTATTGTGGTTATTCAAACATATTTGGCATAGATTATTAGCTGTTACAAACTTAATTCGCTCACTTATTGACATTAATTTAAATTGAGAACAAGAAAATAGTTTGTGGTTAGACTTACAAAGTATGCAGCTCTTCTTCTCAGCGCTGGCAGGCTGTACCTTCTTCACAGTAGCTACGTGGACAGCCTTCGGAGCTAACACCACCTTATCTCGTTCCACATTCTCGAGCGCTAATGCTCGCTTCTCTAAAAATTCAATAAGGCTTGTTACACTAGGTTTCTTGTCTACCAAGTTCGAATTCCCTGTTGCAAATCATATCCAATTTTCTTGTTAAAATGCAAAGAGTGATAGGATCCCACTGACCTAAGTTCTTTAATGCAGCTAACTGTTGCTTAACAATAGACAAAAAACTTCTAATTTTAACAGCTGTGGATTTAGTCATAGGGCTTATATCTAACAACTAGCTGTGTCCGCGACTTCGTCCGTATGGAATAGTTATTCTGAGCATCATTGAAGCCCTCAAGGATGAATAATTCCCTGTTTTTTTTTCAGATATTCCATTATTTCTTTGCTCCTTATGTTATATAGCCTAAAGCCTTCCTCGATAAATGGTCTATTCAATGCAAAAATAATTTTTCAAATTGAACCAGTAGTTCGTGAGATTAGCGCGTTCAAACAAACAAACTCTTCAGCTTTATTATATTAGTATAGATACATTTAAATGGTCATTTGTAATCTTATACCTATTGTTGTATCTGTCATTTAATATTTTACGAGCCTCCTCATAGCTTTCAGAACATAAAGGTAGATTTTAAATAAGCTCATGAGGTTCGTCCTTTAAATAAGATTGTAAATAGAATAACTTTTCAGTACTTTCTAAGTTACTATTTTTATGGATAAGAGCATCAAAAAGCCCAATGAAGGCTAGGTAATCCCTGTATTTGCCATTGAAAGTTGGAATTACTACGTTTGGTAACTTAATTTTACTTTGTTTTGAACTTTGACACAACACTACTGGGTCCTGATCATGTATTGAAGTTTGACACGACACTACTGGCTTCTTATCATGTTTTGCAGAGAGTCTTCCAATTTTAGTGAGCGCTTCCAAATACGTACTTTCAACGTCGTCCTCGGGGTCATCAGGATCCATCGCTATAATGTCGAGGCGTAAGTCCTCCCACTTAGAAAATGAAGATCGCAGACGTTCTTCTCTGACGCACAAAGCGTGTTTGTCTAACTCAGAAGCGCTTGGATCACGCAGGGCGTTATGCATTTTGGTGATAACACCTTTAACGGCAGCGCGTTTGCGTCGAAGAGCGGCCAAATCATAGGACTCAGCAATTGCGAATTCCGATTCGCCCTTATCTTTTGAAATTTTGATTTTTGTTAAGACGGCGTAAACACTTACATTCAGTCAGAAAAGTATCGGGAATGGATTATTTATTTATGGTTCCAAATTCAAATTTTTGTTTTTTTTTTTGTTGTTGTTAGATTGGCACAACTGTTTTCCATTTTGGCGCGGAGTTTGAGTTGCATCTGTTGTTTACATTAAATACAGTGCTATTTTTAGTTATATCATATCTAGTGTGTATTGCTAATTTCATAATGGATAAAAACATCGAACAAAGAGTTTGTCTTAAATTTTGCATTGCCAATGGAATATCGTGTTCGGAGTCACTGAAAATGTTACAGAAGGCTTACGGTGAATCGACTTTATCAAAAACTCGTGCTTATGAGTGGTACAAAGCGTTCAAAAGCGGTCGAGATGTGATGGGAGATTTGCCTCGCTCTGGTAGGCCATCAACGTCTGCAACTGAAGTTAACATCGCAAAAGTGAAGGAAATAGTGACTGAAAATCCTCATTCAACTTTGAGAGAGATAGCCACCGAACTTTCTGTATCTCACGAGTCGATCCGTACCATTTTAACTAATAATTTGGGTATGAAACATGTTGCCGCTCGGCTAGTCCCAAAAGACCTGAATTTTTTTCAAAAACTCAATCGCATGAGAGTCGCTGAGGACATGCTAGAACGAGTCAATTCCGACCCAACATTCATGAAACGCATTGTTACTGGTGACGAGACGTGGGTTTACGAGTTTGACATGCAAACTAGTCAACAAGCTTCGGAGTGGCGCCTTCCAACTGAACCGAAACCGAAAAAACCACGCCAAAGTCGTTCAAAAGTCAAAGTCATGTTGACTGTTTTCTTTGACTATCGCGGTGTTGTGCACTCGGAATTCTTGCCGGAAGGTCAAACGGTAAATAAGGAATATTATTTGAGTGTTATGCGGCGTTTAAGAGAGCAAATCCGACGAAAAAGGCCAGATTTGTGGAAAGAAAATTCTTGGATTTTGCACCATGATAATGCACCTTCGCACAAGGCCATCATTGTGAACGAATTTTTAACCAAACACTCAACAAATACCATCGAGCAACCACCATATTCACCAGATATGGCTCCAGCCGACTTTTTTCTTTTTCCTAAACTCAAATTACCACTTCGTGGCACCCGTTTTCAATCGGTAGAAGACATAAAAGAGAATTCGCGGCGAGAACTGACCTCAATTCCGGAAACAGCGTTTAAAAAATGTTTTGATGATTGGATTATTCGTTGGCGTAAGTGTATCGTTTCTAAAGGAGCATATTTTGAAGGTGATAAAATAAATTTGGATGAATAACAAACAGTTTGTGTATTATTGATCTTTTCCTGCTCATTTCTTGACAGAGTAGTATTACAGAACCGCCTCTGATTGCAGACCCTCTCCTGCAGCAGCTGACCGCATTAAAATTGTTAAGACTGGGCATCAGCTCACCCTCCAGGATCCAATGCTCAGTCAAACATACCATATTTACATACATTTTTTCATTAAATAAATCAATAATAAGTTCTTTGCCAGGAAGGCCCTGTATATTTTTGTGTACAATATTAAATTCATTTGTCCTTCCTGTTGTCCCGTGGTTTAGTTTAAACCACATGTTGCATCCACAAAATCATCATTACAAAAAATTAATGATTCTGTAGATTTTGTCCGATTATGTGAAGAATGTAGTTTACCACAATGTAAATCCGTCCGTTCTTTTATATTGTTTGCTAACAAAGTAGCAATTTTTTTATTATAAAATTTTGAAAGATAAACATTATCTTTCGTCAAAAAACAATTTTTTATGAACAGTTTCGTATCAAAAAATACGAACTTGTCATGACGACATGACATATTATGAACCATATTGTTCATTATATGAATAAATTGATTTCTCTTTGGCGTCTGGCAACTTATATAAGGAAGAGCACAAAAAATAATTTTACATACATTTAAATTATTCAGAGTACCTAGACCCTGAATAAGGTCTTGTTTACTAATATTTAAACTATTTCCAACCATTATAACAATTGTGGATGTGTTGCTCAATTGTGTGTTTTTTATACTCTTAATATACAGTTTACAGTATATACAGTTTAGGGTTGCGGTTATTTCGCAAAAAGCGTAGACGCAAATCCTGGGGGTTTTCAATGAGGGGAGTGAGGTCGCTGTTTTGCTCGGCGATTATGTCTTTTAACTGATCGGATGGGATTTCCTTGGGGACACCCTTCAGGATGAGCATCGGTGACAATTTTCGCGCCGGCTCCGCTGCGATTTTGTTCGAGGTCGACAGGCGCTGGGTGGCGTCGTCCCTATCACGATCGCAGTCAAATTCAACGCGGAACTTGTTATTTGAAACAGCCTTGATGTTCGTTGGGGCATATTTAGCCTTCCTGAAGTTTATCCCCTCTCTAAGAGCCTCTATTGTTTGTTAATGGTGCCTACGAAAGCGCTGGCACGCCGATGTCGGTCAGTATTTGGGTGACCTCCTGCCGTTGCTTGTTAGTGACACTTTTGGATGCACACAATAAGCCGATTGCTTCCTGAACGCGAGCCAGAATGCTCGCTTTGTGTCCCTTGACAGGATCTAGAGTGCGAGACTCAGTGGGATCAGTTGGTTTTGTGTTGATGGAGGTGGTGGTTGAGGCGGCGGTGGGCGCCGGATGGGGATGTCCCTTATCAGGCTGACTGTGCACATCAGCCACTGTCACAATGGCGGGGTTGTCAGGTTGCCTTAAGGGGCTGCTTTGACTATCATTAGTTATTTCAGAGTCGGACATGTATCGGAGACGTGGCATGTCTGAATCTACCTGAGAGTCTTCGTCGTGGAAAAGGAGAAGAAGATCATCAACGTCACTAGACGATGACTGACTGTATGGAAAATCAAATCGTGGGCGATGGCTAGGTACCGGTGGAGAAGAAAGTGGAGGAGGTGTGGGGGGTGGAGGAGGGGGGCGATTAGTCGCCTCCTTCCGGGTGGGAGACCGGGTGAGCACCATGGTCTCGTCAGTAAGCAATTAAAAATTTACCAAAATACGTGAAAAAAGGACAAGCTGTAAAATTAAAACTATGACTTTCGGAAGAATGAAAGCAATTCAGAAACTAATTTTAAGACCGGACAAACAAAATACACTAGTCAGAAGAAAGAAAAATATCAAAGGAAAAAAGTCGATTTACGGTTTCGACTTACGTCGGCGAGCGGAGTTTATCTAGTTGAGAAAACAAGGGTGGGCGGGGGGTCAAATTTTTCGCGGATTTTTACCGGGAATGGCGCAAAATGAAGGGATAGGCAGCAGGAATGATATTCGGAAGTAAAAAGAGGGAGTTCGAAGGGAAAAACGAAGTTTAGGGAAGAAAGTAGGTATTGAAATAGCGAAAAAACCGAAAAAACGGGAATGGACACAACGAATGTGCAGGGTATGGACACGCAACAGATGGGTCGGTTAGGTTTTTTGTTTATTCATATATATAATTTCATCGTCCTATAAAACCACAACAGCCAAGTTTATTTACTATGTCAATTGGTAGGTATATGTGTGTCGCTAATAAAATTTTTGTTTTTGTTTTACATCACAAATTACCCGCGTCTTCACCCCAACGAATATTAATTATTCCTTGGCTCGGAGCCACAAGAATGTACTTTGTTCATGCAAGCACTTGACCATGGCCCCCGCGGACATGCCGCGACCTGCCTTAAATTATTGTATTATTTAATGATTCTTCTTCTTCTTAGTCGTGTCACTCTTGACAGAATGGTCGTGGTCATCATGTAGTGTTGGAGGCGGGCGCCAATATGCGCCTTACGATGTCCCGCCATTTCTCCCTACTGGAAGTCATCCTGCTGCACTCGTTAAGTGAACCGCCAATCACAGACTTTATTTGGTCGGTCTATCGCATGGGTGACCTCCCGCGCGGTCGAGAGCCTTCCACTTTACCCTGGACAACAAGCCGTTCTATGGATCAGTTGCCTCTCTTTGTAACGTGTCCAAATTCAATATTCGTAATAGATTACAGTTCAGTGAATGGGCTACATTAGGTATTCACAAGAGTAGGAATAAGTTATATGACTTATATGCCCAGAAACAATACAATTTTGACCCCAGTTTTGTAGAATATGTCAAAAATTATTCAAAATTATTTAAAAAAGTTTGCAGGCAAGCCAAGTCTTTTCACATAAGTAGTAAAATAAACAACGCACCAAATAAAATTAAAGAAACATGGAACATTATTAATAAAGAATCTGGCAAAATCAAAGATAGAGACAGTATTAAACAAATATCATCCGGTAACAAAAGTATTTCTAAAACTCAGGACATAGTAAATGCTTTTGATAATTTCTTTGCAAAAATCCCTGTGGAGCTAACTTCTGACGTTGACTCTTGTCCATTGCGCGCTGAAACCCTACTTAATAATAACACAACTCCCATCAAATCTGTCTTTAAATTTAAATATGTTAACTCTGATAATATATTAAAGGCGTTCAAACAACTTAATTTGAAAAAGTCTGAAGACCATTGGGGTATGTCTGTTAGTATCATAAGTCAAATCATAGATATTATTGCATCTGATCTAGCTTTTATATTTAATGAATGTATTGATGAGGGTATTTTTCCAAATTTAATGAAATGTAGCAAATTAATACCTCTATTCAAAAAAGGGGAGAAAACAGTCCTTGGCAATTATAGACCTATTTCTATATTGCCAGTTTTGAGCAAGGTGTTTGAGAAGATGATGCTTAATCAAATGCAACAATATTTTAAAATCAATAACATTTTCCATTCCCAACAATATGGGTTCACTGCCGGGAAGTCCACCACTGATGCGGGAGTAGCACTTGTTACTCAAATCTATGACGCGTGGGAGAGTTCACAGGATTCAGTTGGAGTCTTTTGCGATCTCTCTAAAGCATTTGATTGCGTAGATCATCAGACACTTTTGCGTAAACTTCGTCAATATGGGTTTGACCACAAATCAACTAAACTAATGGCATCCTATTTGACTGATAGGCTTCAAACTGTAGATATTAATGGAGTAAAGTCAAGCGGATCAGGCGTCTCAATGGGTGTTCCTCAGGGCTCAATTTTAGGACCATTCCTCTTCTTGGTATATGTCAATGACCTGCCTTTTATGGTGGAAAAACAGGCGGGTATAGTGCTGTTTGCCGATGACACTTCTTTAATATTTAAATTAGATCGCCATAGCGAAAATGTAAGTTCGGTTAATAATATACTGTCGGCCATATCTATCTGGTTCTCAACCAACAATCTTCTTTTAAATGCTAATAAGACCCAATGCATTAAATTTACCCTTCCAAACGTAAGGCAGGCCAATACTGACATAATACTGGAAGGCCAGAAATTAGAATTTGTTGAAAATACAAAGTTTTTAGGAATTATAATTGATGCAAAGCTACAGTGGGGTGCTCATATTTCTAAACTATCCAATAGACTTAGCTCTGCCGCTTATGCTGTTAGGAGGATCCGACAATTGACAGATGTAGCTACAGCTAGGCTTGTTTATTTCAGCTATTTTCATAGCTTGTTATCTTATGGTTTACTTTTATGGGGTAGCGCGGCTGATATACAAACTATTTTTATAATTCAGAAAAGGGCCGTTCGCGCAATTTACGGCTTAGGACCAAGAGACTCGTTAAGACAACTCTTTAAGAAAATAAACATACCTACAGTAGCGTCCCAGTACATTTTTGATCTTATAATGTATGTTAGGAAAAATACCTCTTTTTTTCAAAAAGTTAGTGCCACAACTGATAGAAATTTACGTAATAAACATAAATTAGTCATGCCGTTTCATAGGCTTAGCAAAGTCAGTAAATCATTTATGGGGAACTGTATACGATTTTATAATAGGTTGCCGGAGTCTGTTCTTGATATGCCCTACCGAAAATTCAAAGAGTATGTAAAGAAAGTACTTTGTGAGAAGGCTTATTATAGGACTGATGATTACCTTAATGATAAAAACATCTGGCTCGAGCTTGGCACAGGAACCTCGTAATTAATTGTAGTTTAATTTGAACTTAAATCAAAATTTCAGTACACTCTGTACATAAATCTTTTTAAAATTGGCAATCCATAAAATATATATATATATATATATATATTTTTCTTTTTTCAATATTAAATCTCATAAATATATAAATCTCCCGTGAACAATGTATTCTCCCGTCCACATTATATTCTAAGTATAATTTAATATTGTGAAGTTGACGTTGTTAAAGAAAATGCTGCAGTGCAGTTTGTTACCGCTTCTTCTGCACTGACGCCTTGGAAGCGGCAGTAAACTTAGTTTTTAAGTAATATATTTGACGTCAACCAAGTTGTTAAACCATACGACAATTATTAAGCGATATAATAATATCCTATAATAATGAATAAAAAATTTTGAATTTGAATTTTGAATTTTGAATGACAAAATGCGAGATCGTACTAAGGGAAATAGTCGCTGCTTAATACCGAGCTCTTGTAGTATCGAGACGTTAGTGCGGAACTCTGTCATATTCATATTCAAAATTCGTTTATTTCCTCTTTACAAAGATCAAACTTAAGCTAACTTAACTACTTATAGCTAAATGGTTATTAAAGATCTTTGCTGGGAGGTTAGTTCCTGAAAAAGATTCGGTCGAACCTGAACTACAGGTATCTAGGCCACCCCTCTCGGATTTTAATACCCTGGCTAAACAGAACTTACAGTTAAATTAAAATACAATAAAGAAAAGGGAAAGAAAAAAAAAAAGAAAATAAATAAAGCACAATAATAGGAAAACTAGGAACTTATTTAGGGGTTATATGGTCTAGTGCGTCAAAGTCAGAGTAAGTAATGGTGAAAGTCGGGGTCAATGTCAGAGAGTGAGGGGGGGACGGGACATGGCATGGGTGACTGAATTGCTTCTGGAGCTAATGAAAGTTTCAATCTAAGTGGATGATTTTTGCGAGAAAAATTTGTCGGTTTGTGTGGTCAGTTAGTATTCAGAGGTAAGTCGAGTTTAAGCAAGTGGCGTAATGAAATTTTCTGTGGCGAAATAGTCGAGGGATTTTAAGAAGTTAGAAACGGTGATTTTGCAGGAGAATTTATGGAGGGGATAAATATTTAGTAATGAGTCAAGTTTGTTGTAGAGGTATGGTCCTCGAAAGCAGAAAAAGTGGGTGGAAGTGATAGTTCTTTGTTGCTGAAGTGTGCAGATGGGTCCTCTTCTACGTTTGTCCTTGCGCATGTTTGGTTCGTACTGAAGTTGGGAATGTTGTTTGAGTGTAATGTACAATATAAAAGACTGTCTGACTGTCAGTACGTCCCAGAATTTATATAGTTCTGTAGTTGGGTAGCGGAAGGGAAAACCCGCGGCAACCTTAAGTACGGCCCTTTGGGCTTTTTCCACTTCGAGTAGGGTGGATGTGTAAGTCCCTCCCCAGGACGTTATGCAGTAGGTCACAAGCGAGTGGCATAATGCGTAATAGACCATCTTGGTTATTTGGCGGTTTGAAATGGGTCTTAAAGTTTTGAACACGTAGATGAGTTTACGAAGTCTACTTGCGAGTAATTCTGTATGGAAGCCAAAAGAAAGTGTGCGGTCGATTATTACTCCTAAATATCTGATACTATCCGCTCTTTGGAACGGAGGGCAAAGACAATCAGAAGGATGGACTTGGTCGCAGTTATGGGCTTTAATGGTTAGGGTGGGCGGAGGCAGGAAATTAGTTTTAAAGGCAAATGGGATAAATTTGGTTTTGGACAGGTTTAGAGTCAGTAAGTTAGAGGTCAGCCAATCCCTCACTTTGTCGATACCTTCTTGGGCTTTCCGGAAGGTGTCCTCCCAGCTTGATACACTAAAAAATACAGCTGTATCATCAGCAAAAACAAAAATCCGAGCACCATCAAGTTCAAGTCGACATAAACTATCGATATAGATGAGGAAGAGGGTGGGAGAGATAATGCTGCCTTGCGGCACCCCAAAAGTGATGAATTCCTCGTCGCTCGTCCGGTTGCCTATTCTGGTCTGCTGGGTTCGATTAGTGAGATAATCGGTTAGTAATTTGAGGGGTATACCTCTTACTCCAATGCTCTCCAGCTTTTCCAGAAGTAGTGGGATGAAGACCGTGTCGAAAGCCTTTTTGAGGTCAAGGAAGAAAGTCAAACACTTCTTTTTGCCGTCCAGTGCAGAAATAGTGAAGTTGGTTAAATCATGGACAGCGTTGTCCAAGACACACCAAGCATTCTCCTCCAGCACCACATCTCTAGGGCGTCTATCTATTTTCTTTCCACTTCACGCAATGTCCACGTTTCAGCAGCGTACAAAAATATGGGGAAAATAAGCGTGCGCACCAGTCTGGTATTTGTGGTCTTAGTGATGCTACGATTCCTCCATACTTTTCTCATTCTGTCCATTGCCGATCTTGTGATTGCCATTCGTCGCTTTATCTCGTCGATACATCCACCGTTATTCGAAATCAGAGCGCCAAGGTAAGTGTACGATTGGACCACGTCACAGTTCGCGATTCTAGTTACTTCTGGCGAATTACTGTTAGCGCGATCCACAACCATCATCTTCGTCTTGCTGCGATTTATTTTCAGACCGAACTCGAGGCCAACACGTTCCATTTTCTGAAGTAGATCTTCCATGTGTTGGGTACTAGTTGCAAAGAGGGTGGTGTCATCAGCATAACGTAGATTGGCAATTTTGTATCCACCAATTTTCACACCGTCTGTCCAATCCTCTAGAGTGATGCGCATTATTAACTCAGTGTATACATTGAACAAGAGCGATGATATTATGCATCCCTGGCGTACTCCGGCACTAGGGCGAAAATTTCCTGACAAGACGTCTTCTGTGCGCACAGAGGCTGTTCCATCCTCGTATAGCCGTCTTAAAAGGTGGACTAGATGAACAGGCGTGCCCATTTGCAATAATGTGTCCCATAACACAGGCCATTTCACCGAGTCAAATGCTTTTGAGAAGTCCACAAAGCAAATATACACCGATTTGTTGAATTTTCGCGCTTTTTCGATGATCTGGCGAACAATCAAAATCTGTTCCCGAGTGCCCTTCCCTTTCACAAAGCCGGCTTGTTCTGGAGCTATCTCCTTAGATAGGTATGTTTTGAGACGCTAGTTAAGGATATGTGGATTCATGTCGAATTCATTCCAAGTACAAGCCACCCGACTGTGGAATTCCCTTCCTGAATCTATTCGGAAAGCGCCTAATAGATTTGCATTCAGGGAGCAAGTCCATAAACATCTTTTTGACCAGTAGTTTTATTTTTTTTTAAACTCTACACAATCATCCAACTTATGTAGTATATGTATGTTTATTTTATATACTGTATATATTTATCGTCAAACTTATGTATGTAAACTATATTATATGTAAGTGTATAAGGTATTCTATTATTCATATTTTTCTTATTATTATTATATATTTTTTTACACTCATTGCACCACCCGTACGTCCATCTCAGTTTGGTCCAAAGATTCGACTGGCAGAGAATGCCTTGTGGCATTAAGTCCACCTGTTGTACATTTTCGTGCATAAAGTTTAAATAAATAAAAAAAATAAATAAATATGTAACAAAATTTTGCTGGCGTGTGGTATCAAAGCAATAAGGCGGTAGTTGTTACATTTCTTTGTGAAACCTTTCTTGTGTAAGGGGGTAAATATGGTGTGAGTCCATTCATCGGGCCAATTTCCCGTCCGCCATACTTCATTACAGATGGCGTAAAAAATTTCATCACCATACTCTCCTAGAGCTTTTATGGTTTCTATGGGAATGGCATCTCTTCCAGTGGCTTTCCCGTTTTTGAGATGTTTTATTGCAGCTCTAACCTCAGACAGGAGAATGTCCGGTTCCAGATCCTCAGTATTAAGGACAGTACTCGGGAAATCGCGGCAGTGCGGGTCCTGGAATAACGACTGACAGTAGCCTTTCCATGTTCCGGAGATTTCAACCAGTTCTGTTACCACACGATTATCGCTGTTTTCTATAGCCCAGGTTTTAGATGGTAAGGATTTAGTGATAACCCGAATTTTGTGGTACATGTCTTTCGATTCGTGACTTCCAGCATGAGACTCGATTTCGTGACAGATGGCATGAAGGTAGTTGTTGTGGTCTCGTCTACATGCTGCTTGGACTTCAGCAGACAGTTTGTTAATAGTCCTCATGTCTGCTCCCTGAGCTTTCTTTCGACGTCTCTCTTCAACAAGAGCAAGAGTACCTTCGGTCATCCAGTGTTGCCGCTTGTGCGCCTTTGATTGCGTTTTAGACTCTGTTGCTGCCTGCTGGATAAGCTGTTTGGCCTTTTCCCACATGACGTTTGGGTTTGTTGTACCGTGTTTTGTTTCTACCCATTCTGTCCACTTATTCTCGATGGTGGAAGTGAATTTCTCTATATCTGTGACTTCAATCCTTTTTTGTTTACAAGAAGTTCTGGCAGATTTGAGTTTTAATCGCATTTTCATGATCAAAAGTTCATGATCCGAGCCGCAGCAGGCACCGGGCATTGTGTGCGCATTGAGGACGGATGTGCGGATGATTTAATGATTTAATGGATGGAATGGATGATTGGGATAAATGGATTGAATGGATGATTTAATGATTACTGTTCATTAATATGACAATATCGGTCAGCCCCGACACGCCGCGGAAACCATGTATCAATGCTTATGCGTAAGCGATCCTGGATCTGGCGAGAGCCTCCCACCTTTGCCTGACCTGACACGCAGAGCTAAAAGTGTTGTAATTACTCACCGCGTTTCCGTCCGCGCGGCAGTTCAGGCACGACGGGATGGCTCCCGCCATCCAGGCCTGACACACCGCCCTTTGGTGCTCACCACCACAGTGCAGTGGCAGCACTTCTCCACCTTCTCTCTGCAGTGGCGCCTGCCGTGGCCGTAGCCCAGGCACATCGGGCATTGGACCAGGGGAGAATAGTCCTCCGCCTGGATCCGCTGCATGTTGATGCGGACTGAGCCGGCCTCGACCACTGCTCGCCACATCCTGGTGGGAACGCTTGCCACCATATGCTCCAGTAGCGGGTTTCGCGACTTTTTTCTAAATTTTATTTCGATCCCTTTTTCGTCCTCCTTTTGATCTTTTATAATTTTTTGATTTTGCTCCGTTAGTTTATTTATAATCTGTTCGTTGGTATTGCATTTAAGAACATTTTTGAAAATGAGTATTATTACAAAATTTTTAATTCTGCTAATCCTTAATTTTTAATTTCTCCCTACCCTCTTTTGATTTACAGCTTATAATAACCTTCCGGTCTTTTGTTTTCCTCACTTTTTCTATCTTTATCCATTGTCCTCCCTCTTCTGCTACTTCCCTTATCCTTTGCATGACCTCCTCACCAGTTTCCATTCCTTTCTTGTCCTTGACAATTACGGAATGTAACGTCAGGGGCTTTTCGTGAGAAGCAGCCACGGCCTGTGTGTACGTCGGAGTGTGTGAGGCTTTTGTGGATGTTCTTACGCTGACTTCATGCCAGCGGTCCATTAATTCCTTTATTTCCCTATGCTTTGGGAATTTTCTTCTAATTTATCCACCAGCGGTTTTAGGAAATTTTTTAGCTCTCCGAATTGTGTCTCCTGCTGAGGAATAGGAATAGGGGATGTTTGTGTTCGTACGCTGGGATGCTGTCCTGGCGTGAAGTTTTTCAACTCCTGGTATATTGCCAGGTCGCATGCCAGGTCGTCCACCTCTCTTATCTTATTTTTAATAGAGTCCTTGGTGGTCCTCTTTAGTCTTTGAGCATTTTCAACCTCTTCGTTCATCTCGTTCAGGAGGTGTTGGATGCGACCGCAGAGTTCGTCCCTATCTTCATCCGTGAGGATCTTTCTGCGGTCACACTCCTTCAGGAGAGGCTTTTTAGGGTGGTATTGGAGGTACTTATCCCTTTTATATGTATTGGGGGTTTCCCATTCTTTTGCTGAGGGTAGTTTGGCAGGGGAGTCCTGAGAGGACGAATCGCTCTGCAGCTGAGTGGGCGATGGAGTTTTGACTTCGAAGTAGGTGAGAGTCCTTTTGAATGATACGGACTTGGGTGTTGGGTTAAGCGTCATTGTTTAAAATTAAATTTGTAAAAGTTTTAAAGACGATACTCAGTACAATGTAAAAGGATAAAATGATAAAAAGATAAAATCGAGAGGGTCAATGGAATAAAACGTTTTAAAAACCTTAAGACTTTTGCCACGTGCAAGCCCGAACAGCGTTGCACTAAATCCGGAAGTTTCCTCTCGATCCTGGTCAGGCCACTGAAGAGTGATGCAGTCCAGGTATTGTCACACTGTCACTAACACTTTGAAACCCTTTTTTTTAATTTTAAATATATATTTTTCACAATTTTCCCAATTTTTTCATAATATTTTTTCGCGGAGCGCGTCGGAGCACGTCTGCACTCCACGACCGCTCGAAGCAGACTGGGGTCGGTTAGGTTAGGTTTTTTTTTTGTTGAAAATTCCATTCACCTCTGTCTTGGGACAGAGTCTTTGTTCTTTCATTGTTTTATTACTCTTATTGTGTTATTTACTTTATTTATTAAAAAAAAATTATCATTAAAATTATGGTTTTATTCCTCTTTATGACTTTTTCTGCTAACTCCATACAAAATTTTAAAAATTTATTTCCCTTTTCCGGATCCTTCATTATCTCTTTAATACCTTCCCTAGCTAGCTTACACCCCAACTGCTGCTCAAGGTCAAACCTATTTTTTCCATGCACGGGACACGACAGGAAGACGTATAGGAGGGTCTCCTCTATTGTGCTGTCACATATACACGATGGACTCCCCTTACACTTGTACCTGTACAAGTTTTCGGAGAATCCACCGTGTCCGGTCAGGACTTGTGTGAGCACTGCCTTCGGTCCCAAATCTTTAACGTTTTGATATGCCGCTATGGCATTCGGCAGGAATACCTTTGTGGTCGCCGCCACCTCGCCGTTGACATATCTCCCGTTCCACTCCCGAAGCGACTGATCTCTAATATCTAATCTTGCTGCCGTCAGTGTAGACGCAAACCTCCTACGAGCTGTTTGCGTCCACGTCAGTCCGGCTTTCCAGGCATTGGAATTGCACCACTATTGTTTCTGCCGGATGCGGTTGTACGGCGAACTTTGCCCTCTGCTCAAGCTCTCTGCCGCTCAACCCCGGAACCGGCATACCCCTCCTCGCCTCGTACAGAGCTGCGGCTTCCCGCACCTTGAGGCGAGGGGGAGGATACCAGCCAGCACCAGAGCGGCGTTGAGGGATACAATGCGGTATGACCTGGTCATCCTCTGAGCGAATCCCCTCTGCACTATTCATAATCATAATCATTTATTCCTCGAATATGGTTACAATGTTGGTCTTAGTATTTAGGTACAGTTTCTGTGAACACATATTATACCTCTTAAGGCGTCGGAATTATATACATATTTTTAAATTAGCAGCATATAAGGCTCTGTCTAATTATGATCAGTAAAAAAAAAATATAATAAGTAAAATTCATCAAATGTCAAATTAATATGATATAGTCAATGAAATACATCCAAATGTCATAAAAATAAAATATCCTTGCTATATTTATTACATAATTTTATCATTTAAAAATTCCTCTAATGAATAATAACATTTTTCAATTAAATTTTTTTGTAATCTAGCCTTGAATTGTTTTATATTGTGATCTTTTATACTGTCGGGTAGATTATTATATAGTTTTGGCCCCAACACATATATCGTTCGACTATGTGACACAAGGTTTGAATCACTCTGTGGAAGTAATAATAATGATAATAATAAATATCTTTATTTTCTCCACAAAAACAACTTAAATATAACTTAATATTATAGATAGCATGCACAATACAGCAAGAGATTGTGGAGAACTGGTGCCCGTGCTAGGTGTCCGAAGAACCTGTGTTACGGGTCACCAGGTCTCACCCATTAATTTATAACTATTGTGGAGTGGAGTGAGTGTAGACGTATACAAAAAACACAATATACATAATTATTACATTAGGAAACCACTACAAATAAATCCTCAGTTTCATCATAGGAAAGTGCTTGCAACCACTGAAACAACACTTTTTTACAGTTTAACTTATTTAAATTGTAAATAGATATCTGAGCGTGAATTTTTTTATATAGAAAAGGTCCAAGATAATATAAGAATCTTCTTAGAAACTTTGTTTGAACTGTGGGAAGATCGATCCGAAGCCTATTATCTCTGAGCAAGGGTTGAGGAGTATAGGGAAGTCGGGTATGTTGTTGAGTCACAACGGCCTGTACAAAGAGCTGCCTCACTGTAAGCACTCCACAAATTTTGTAAAGTTCAGTCGTGGGGAAAAAAAATGGCTTGAAAGTGCAGACTTTTAAGACAGCCCTCTGAGCTCTTTCGACCCTGATAAGGTGGGATTTGGCTGCACCGCCCCATGAAGGGATACAGTACGCAACGATAGACTGACATAAAGCCAAGTAAGTCATACGCAATATCTCTGCGCTCGCTACAGTGCGAAGTTTCTTAAACACGTAAAGGAGTTTCCTGATGCGACTGGACAGCAATGTAATGTGAGGGGCAAAAGTAAGATGTTGGTCAATTATAACCCCAAGATATTTAGTCGAGCTTTTATTTTCCAGTCTGGGACAATTACAGGAGTTTTCATAGCATAGGGAAGACTTATTGTAATGCGATATCAGATAGTGTTCATTACGATTTGGCCGATTTACGTTTCTTATAGTAAAGGCAACATAGTTAGTTTTATTGACGTTTAGTGTCAAAAAATTGTCGTTAAGCCATTCCTGTACACGGTTGAATCCCATTTGAGCTGCTTTAAAAGTATCAGTCCATGTTTCTCCCGTAAAAATGAGTGCTGTGTCGTCTGCAAATGACACTATTTTACCATTAGGAAGAAGATTGCATAATTCATTCATGTAAACTAAGAACAAACATGGACCCAAGATACTTCCCTGCGGGACTCCGTGGGATACCGCGAGATCTGAACTAGTGAACGAACCTATCATCACGCGTTGGATACGATCAGTTAAGTAGTCTTTAAGTAATTCCAGCTGCACCCCCTAATACCCATATTCTCCAACTTGGTAATGAGCAATGGTATTGACACTGTATCGAAGGCCTTTTTAAAATCCAGAAACATAACAATACATTTAAGATTGGAGTCCAGCGCCCTGGATACACTGTCAACAACGGTTTCAACGGCTTGAGAAGTTGATTTGCACGAACGGAAGCCAAATTGGTTTGCGGATAAAAGGGAAGTACGCTCCAGGTAGTCCATTAAGGCTTTATGTATAATACGCTCCAATATTTTAGAGAGTGCAGTTAGAATACTAATGGGACGAAAATTATCGACAACATCGTTATTACCAGATTTGTGTATGGGATGGACTACTGCAATTTTAAGAGAGCTGGGAAAAATGCCTTTACTAATACATAAATTACAAATGTGAGCAATAGCAGAAGTGAAATGTTTTTTGTATCTTTTAAGGATTTTTGAGGAAATATTATCCCAGCCCGGCGCTGCGTCTGTCCTCAAGGAATCTATAGTAACGCTTACATCGTCGTCATCGATGTTGTTTAACACAAATGAGAAAGGAGTGGGTAAAGGCTTAGAGGAAGCAGAATTTGGAGTGATTTGCAATGCAAGAGTCCTCCCAATGCTACAGAAGTATTCATTCACATGATTCACAGATTGTGCAGGAGTAGATTTAACAGATAATAAGGTTTCAGAATGAATAGAATGTTTATTCATATCTGTTGCTCTTTTGATCGCTTCCCATAATTTTTTCGAGTTTGAGCCAGCTTTAAGTATTTCATTTTTATCGTATAATTTTTTTAACTTTTTGACTAGATTACATAAATAGTTCCTATACCTTTTGTATGTAAGTTTAAGCGTATCATTATGTGGGTCTTGTTTTAAACTTCTATGCATGTTATCTCGATTTCGCATGCATCTGACCAAACCTGGGGTGATCCAGGGCTTTAAGGTACGTTTACGGCATGAAGTGGGTTTAACTTTGGAACTTGAATTAATACAACGATTCAGAGAATTAATGAAGTAAGCTGAAGCAAGGCCGGGATCGCAATAATGTAATAAAGGGGTAAAATTAAAATTTTCTATTTCGGCATCAAGTAGAGAGTAGTCAATACAAAGTTTATATACTTGATTGACGGTAATTTTATAATTAGAAAGGGCGAGAAGAACTGGATGGTGGTCGGTTATTACTGAGTCAATTACGAAGGTCATAGCAGAATAGTTAGTTTTAAGAATAAAGTGATCGAGGCAAGAGTCATTCCGAGTCGCCAATTTATGAGTTGGAAGAAGGCCGTGGAACGCTAGAAGATTCAAGTATTGGGTAGTGTCGTCATCCTCATCTTTCACTAAATTTATGTTGATGTCGCCTACGATCATAATGTTTTTGAAATTACTTAATTTTGTTAAAATATTATCGAGGGAATTTAGGAATTTAGAAATATTACGATATGAGGGGGATCTGTATATTGCAAAGATGGCAGTATGTTGACCTATCCTAATGATCACATTGTTTGAGTCTTCAAGATTATAGCTAATTGACACCACATCAGACAGAGAACTATTTATATACACGACAACCCCGTCATTTTGGATCACGTTATTGGAGCTTATGTAATGTGTATAACCATCTAATTGAGGGATATAAGGGTTTGAAAAGAGTCGACACTCAGTAAGAACGATGATATCTAATTCAAGGTTTAGTCGTTTTAATAGCACTTGCAGTTCAGAAAAATTTGCCGAAATACTGCGAATATTTTGTGTGAGTACGGTCAATAATTTATTAGATTGTTTGATATTCATAGAAACTAGTTCAGGACAACAGATAGAAGCCTTAGAAATCGAAACATTATCAATTTGATTCAAGACGTCATCAATCGGATTGAATTTTAAATCGGAATATATTTGTGACAAATATTACGGTGACGGAATAAAAGCAGCAACGATAGCTGGCGGATGGGACAAAACAATATAAAATATAGGACTTTACGTGTGATTGTATATTATCAATGGATTTGCATGAAGTGTAAACAATATTTTGAATGTAAGTTAATTTTATGTAATGTTGTTGTGGCGTAATAACATATTGTACAAAAATAACAATGTATAGACTCACTAGATAAGAAAATTTGATGGTATTAAAACTATATAAATTTATAAATAAAGTTAATATACTAAATAATGAACAAATATATGAGATAATTATAACACAAGATAGTCAATTTATGTTTAGAGCACTAAGGTCCTCCTCACAAGAAATACGTATCTGCTGGGCTCCATCCGTCTTACGCAGGAAGACCCTGCCGTTGTGGGTCCAGCAATACTTATAGCCGGCTGCCGACGCCGCATTTCTTGATAAGTAGAATAGTCGCTTTACTTTAGGTGGCAGACTCTCTGATATGTAGACAGGAGTTGAGGGCCCATTTAATTTCAGATTGGAGGTAGAAAATTTACTTCCTGGGTTTCTCTTATTATAGGACTTTACTGCCGTGATAAGTTTCTCCTTTATAAAAACGGTATTCAAATCAGCCACTATGGGCCTGTTAGCCTTGCTTGTGCTGGGAATTCTATAGACACCCCTAATATCAGAAGCCTCCAAGTTAATCTGTAGCGCCGACCCCGTCGCCTTCACGATATTGATCAAGTCTTCCTTAGTTTCTTTATTATTGCTTGGGACATTCCGCAGCTCAATTGAGGAGGACTTTAATTGACGTTCCATGTTATCTATTTTGGACTCAAGTGATTTGATGTACTCACGGTCTTTTTTGCGATCCTCCTCCAATAAACTGAATTTCGTGGACATCTCGTCATATTTCGTGGATATAAAATCAATCGAGCTGCGAATATCGCTATTTTGTTCCCTTATCTCCGCTATTGAGCTAATCAATGTGTTAAGCTTTGAGTTTTGCTCCTGTTTAAAGACTGTTAGAAAGTCCAATAAGTATTGTTTTAGCTCAGCATTGTCGTCACGAGACCGTTTAAAACCCCTCAGTGTCACATTATCTTGCGAGGTAGCTTCTAAGGCGGGAATATTTGGAGCAGAAGCAGAGTTAGGTGTACTAGGTGGTGTTCGCTTCATCGTAGCCAGTATATATAATTAATAGTGAAAGTGAATTATGCAATAAATAGTGCCAATTCGTAGCGCGTACTGTGATGCAGCTACGCCGTAGGCTTTCGTAGTTCCGTCGATCCACTAGAAAAAAGGTAACGGTGTATGTGCTACGATGTTCTCGTAGCTCAGCCGCTGCCACCACCGCCGCGCTCGCACAGATGGTGGGGATCGTAACTAGTAGCGACGAAAGGGACGAAAAATGGCAGCTGTTACTTCTCGCGGAGGTGAGGTGAGGTCCCCGCGCTCGCTTACTCGATCCGTGGAACGTCAAAACGGCTTGATGCAGTGGAATATTTTAATAAAATAAACTAATTGTTTGCTAGGAATGTCGCACTAACACTGATGCACTTAAAAAGCTTTGTTGCTCGCACTTGGTTCATTGAACTGTTTGTAAAATTCGCGACACGTCCGTACTCAAAGAATAAGGATAATAAGGAACACAACTTTCTCCACCGAATATGGCACGAATACATTTTTTCTGTGTTCTAAACAGTGGCTGTATATGCGTACCTGCAGCATTACCCCAGTATAATATACCATATCTTAGATTTGAGGCAACATACGCATGATACGCACGAACAGCTGTTTTTTGCGAGACTGTTTTTGTTATTCTTTTAAGCAGATAAATATATTTACTTAATTTGGTTACTAAATATATATGTGGTTTCCACCGTAGGTGACAGTCAAGAGTGACTCCCAAACATTTAGTCTCATTCACATAATTTATTTTATTTTCATTAAATTTGATTATAATGTCTTGCGGCCTTGTATGCTGTACGTGGAAATGCATACATTTTGTTTTTTCTATGTTAACTACCAAATTATTTGATTGTAACCAATTGATTGTTTCATTCAAAGCATTATTACAGTCTATACATACATACATATGTGGTGAACAGTTAACGAAATAAAATTCAGTCATTCAACTTCACTCAGCTAACACGGTTGTTTTACTTACTACCTATAAATGACTCATAACTCGATAGCCACCTAAACACTTACATTGGTGACCCCGATTAGTTTTGTAACATAGTAACACGTTCCGCGATTTTAACTTGTGATTTAATTTTCTTTGTTATCTTCGTGTCACGATAATTATACTGCACAACCTGTCAGCCTTCCTTAAGGGACTCTCACTGACTTCGTTCCAAGAGGCATATATCCATCGCGCAACATGAATACGAGTGGAAATTGCACCCCCGGAACTCCTGGATGCGGAGCGCCGAGCACCAGCAATGTCAACACAGAAATTGCAGCCTTCGGCATATCGTCAAAGATACCAGATTTTTGGGTCGAGATGCCCAGAGTTTGGTTTGCTCAGTTCGAGGCGATAATGGCTCCTCAGAAGCAAGGTGATGAAGCTAAGTATGCTATGGTGCTGTCAAAAATTGGCAAAGAAGTTGTCAGGCAGATAACCGACATCATAACGGCACCTCCCGAAAAGAAGAAATACGAGGCTGTCAAGGAAAGATTGCTGTCTGTTTATGAAGAGTCGGAAGAACGTCAATTTCAAAAGTTGGTCGGTGAAATGGAGTTAGGCGACCAAAAACCATCTTCCCTGTTGAGGCGTATGAGGGAATTAGCACGCAATAGTCAAGTAAGTGATAAGACTCTACACAGTCTATGGCTATCAAGACTCCCTGATCACGTGCGAGCCGTATTAATGGTAAGTCAAGATCAGAAACTTGATAATCTTGCCATTATTGCAGATAAAATATTAGAAGGAAGGTCAGCTGAAGTATCGGAAGTGTCGAGCGGGCAACCACAACTTATGATAGAAATATTAAATCAAATGAGTAAGTTAACCATGGAGATAGCAGCCTTGAAGTCAAACTCATTTCAAAATAACTACGGACGTCGCAATTTCAATAGAAACCGAAGTTCGGAGCGCTCAAGATCCCGTTCGAGACCTAGAATAACACCCGATAGCCCCAATTGGTTATGTAAATATCACCTGCGTTACAGAAATAGAGCCCGAAACTGTGTAAAACCATGCAACTGGAAGAAGCCGTCGGAAAACTAAATACAGCGTTGACAGAGGCGGTCGTCAGCGCTATTACACCATCAAACCGCCTATGCGTTATCGACAGAAAAAGTGGATACCGTTTTTTAGTGGATACAGGTGCCAACATCTCCGCAATCCCGAAAAGAGGGAATAAACTGAAAACTGATAACACATATAAAATATACGCCGCAAACGGCACCGTAATACAAACATATGGTGACAAAACGCTGACTCTAGATTTGAATATGAGACGACCGTACAGGTGGACTTTCATCGTTGCTGACATTACGCAACCAATATTAGGCGCCGATTTTTTAGAAAAACATAATATTTTGGTGGATCTTCGAAACAAACGCCTGATAGATGGCACGACTGGACTTCAGAGGGACGCAAAATTCATGAAGTCAAGCACGCCTACACTGCGGACCATCAAATTAACAGAAGAGTATGAAGACATTTTGGTTGATTATCCAAGTATTTTGAGACCTCTCGACGCTTTATCACAACCAAAACACAACGTTGTTCATCAAATTATTACCGATGGACACCCAGTTTACTCAAAATCCAGGCCATTACCAGCTGATAAATACTTAAGGGTGAAAAAAGAAATTGAGCAGATGTTAGAAACTGGTATATGTAGACCCTCCAAGAGCCCGTGGGCCAGCCCCTTACACGTCACTACGAAGAAAAACGGCGAGTTGCGGCTTTGTGGCGATTATAGGAAACTAAACGCAATCACGGTACCGGATAGATACCCTATCCCGAGAGTATTAGATTTCACGTACCTATTACCAGGAACCAGCATATATTCTAAAATAGATTTAAAAAGAGCCTACAATCAAATACCAGTTCAGGATGTCGAAAAAACCGCCGTAATCACGCCATTTGGCCTATTTGAGTTCCCTAGAATGCCATTTGGTTTACGCAACGCAGGACAAACCTTCGTCAGATTCCTGAATCAAGTTTTAGCGGGATTGGACTTCATTTTCATATATATCGACGATATACTTGTGGCTTCATCGTCGACTGAAAGTCATCGACAACACCTCCGCGAAGTATTCAGAAGGTTGGATGAACATGGCATTGCAATAAATCGAGACAAATGCGTGTTGGGTCAGTCGCAAGTAGAATTTTTGGGCTATTTGATTACGCAAGATGGTATCAAGCCGTTACCTGAGAAGGTCGAAGCAATAAATAAATATCCAACTCCGAGTACCGTGCAGGAATTACGTCGATTTTTAGGTATGATCAATTTCTACCGAAATAACATACCACAAGCAGCTAAATACCAAGCTCAACTAAACAAGTATCTGGTTCGGTCCAAGAAAAACGACAAGACACAAATCCAATGGACCCCGGAGGCACTAGAAGCATTCGATCAATGTAAAGCAAGTCTAAGCGACGCGGTTACATTGACGTCACCGACGACACACTCCCCGCTATCGCTCATGACAGATGCGTCACAAACGTGCGTCGGCGCTGTTCTCCAACAATATGAAAATGACATTTGGAAACCGCTATCATTTTTTTCAAAAGGTTTAAGCGAGACTCAATCAAAGTACAGTACATACGATCGCGAATTACTGGCAATTTACATGGCAATAACACATTTTCAACCTTATGTAGAAGGAAGAGAGCTAATAATATACACAGATCACAAGCCACTATGTTATGCCTTCACTACTAAACAAAACGGTGTAAATAAAAAGGAATCCCCAAGGCGATTACGTCATCTCGAGTTCATTGCACAGTTCACAACAGACATACGTCACCTCGCCGGTAACCTGAACCCGGTAGCCGATGCATTATCACGAGTCGAACAAATAGATTGTCCTTCACCTGTGGATTGGAGTGAGATAGCAGATACTCAAAACAATGATTACGAACTCAAACAGCTGTTGCATAAAAGCAATCTTAATTGGAAGAAAATACATTTATTCGGGAATAAATACTTGTATTGTGAAAATTCTAAAAATCAATTGAGACCATATGTGCCGAATTCACTTCGAAAACAAGTATTCGACACTATGCATAACATCACTCACCCCGGAGTGCGATTATCGAAGAAAATGGTATCACAACATTACTTTTGGCCACGAATGAATACACACATCGGAAATTGGGCGAGAGCTTGCGAATCATGCCAGAAAAGTAAAATATATAGACACAACTCATCGCCAATTGGAAGTTTTTCGGCAACAGCGCGTTTAGATCACGTGCACATAGACATCGTCGGACCATTGCCGGAATCGAACGGCAATAGATATATTGTTTCAATGATAGACAGGGCTACAAGATGGCCAGAAGCTGTACCGGTAGCAGAGATAACGGCGAAGACAGTAGCGGAAGTTTTTGTCAACACCTGGATAGCAAGGTTCGGATGTCCAAACGCAATAACATCAGATCAAGGACGACAATTCGAGTCAGATTTATTCAATGTTTTGACTAAACTACTCGGCATTAAAAAAATCAGGACTACTAGTTACCATCCACAATCAAACGGTTTGGTCGAGCGTTGGCATAGGTCGATGAAAACCGCATTAGTTGCGCGAGGAAACACGACAAACTGGTCAAAAGAACTACCTTTAGTACTTTTAGGATTACGAGCAGCCTTACGGTTGAAAGAAAATATTAGCCCGGCACAAATGCTATACGGAACTAACATACGACTTCCTGGAACATTCATGAACCCTAAAACTCAAATTTCATCGCCAGAAACGTTTACACAGTCCCTACAAGATTCGATGGCAAAGATAAGCCCTTTCAATGAAAATCACCACAACACCACCCACAGAACATTTGTTCACCCCGATATGAAAAACTGTGAATATGTCTACGTTAGAACGGATGCTGTGAGGAAACCGCTCACACCACCTTATGAAGGCCCATACAAAGTCATAGAGAAAAACGAAAAATATTTCATAATTCAATTACCGAAGAAAACTTCAACAGTATCTATAGACAGATTAAAACCTGCATATATTTTTGTCGAAGAAAAGGTGAATGAACCTTTAGAGCACTTAAAAAGTGACCAGAGGCACAACGAAACTGATAAATCAGCGGAAAATAGCGAAGACAAGGTAACCAGAACGAGGTCAGGCCGCATCATACGCCCAGTCATACGATTTGCTATAGATCACAGTCAGCAAAAACGAATGAGCAAATAAGTATTACATGATTAATTGTAGCGTCATAACGAAACAATTTTTTTCACGCATTTCACACACCATTCAAGTTATCGTCCCAAAAATTGCGATCTTCGGAAATATGGGCAATTGGGGTGGCAAGGAAGAAATCGTGGTGGCCCAAACAGCCGCCGGGTCAGGTGGAACCAACAGCGCAACAAACACCGACATCGCGATTGGCGGACTCTTCATCGTCGTCGCCGTCATTGTGTTGTGGTATCTATACAAGAGGTGCAGAGGGAGGTTCTACAACAAAGTGTTCAGGCACATCGATAACAGACAAGTCCAGACTCAAGCCCCGATACCAATGGTACCCAGACAGTGCTGTAACAATGGAACACACGGACCCCAGAACGTATAAGAATGACAGCGAAAAGTGAAAAACGCAAATAGTGAAAGTGTAATAAATAATAAAATGTGAAATTCGGACAATTTATATATATATATTTTTTGTTTCTTTTTGTTGTTGTCAGTATGTATTGCATTTGTATATATTTTTGTTTTAAAAAAAAAAAAAAGGGGGGACTATTGTGGTGAACAGTTAACGAAATAAAATTCAGTCATTCAACTTCACTCAGCTAACACGGTTGTTTTACTTACTACCTATAAATGACTCATAACTCGATAGCCACCTAAACACTTACACATACATACATAAACTCACGCCTCTTTCCCGGAGGGGTAGGCAGAGACTACCTCTTTCCACTTGCCACGATCCCTGCATACTTCCTTTGCTTCATCCACATTCATAACTCTCTTCATGCAAGCTCGGCGGTTTCGGGCACTTTTGACCTGACCCTTCACCAGGACGTCCTTAATTTGATCAAGATATGTTCGTCTAGGTCTTCCCACCCCGACCTTTCCCTCCACACTCTCCTTGTATATCTGCTTAGTCAACCTGTTTTCATTCATCCTCTCCACATGACCGAACCATCTCAACATACCCTTTTCTATTCCTGTAACTACATCTTCTTTCACATCACAACATTCCCTTATCACGCTGTTCCTTATCCGGTCACTCAATTTCACACCCAACATACTCCTTAACGCTCTCATTTCCACTGCATTTATTCTGCTTTCGTGCTTCTTTTGCCATACCCAACTTTCACTCCCATACATTAATGTCGGGACCAACACGCCCCTGTGCACAGCCAGTCGAGCCTTTTTGGATAGTTTCTGACTGCTCATAAAGGCATGCAAAGCTCCATTCACCATGTTCCCCGCGTTCACTCTCCTTTCAATATCACTATCACACTTGCCATCTGATGTAAACTTTGATCCTAGATATACAAACTCTTTCACTTGCTCAACTTTTTCTCCTCCAATCAAAATATTACATGCTGTCATTTCTTTCTCCATTTCAAAAACCAGTGTTTTAGTTTTACTTACGTTCACTTTCATTCCTTTCTCTTTTAAAGCTTCATGCATACAGTTTACCATCTCCTGTAACTCCTCCGCTGATGACGCCAGTATAACCTGATCGTCGGCATAGAGCAGACATTTGACGAGTAATTCATTCATCCTTAATCCACTTTCAGACTCTTTCAAATCTGTCAAACAACTATCCATAAATAGGTTGAACAGCCACGGTGACGCAACACATCCCTGCCTAACACCTTTCTCAATCTTAAACCACTCAGTGTGCGCTCCGTTTATCCTGACACAAGCACTCGAATCCTCATATAAGGATTTCAGTGCTCGTATCAAGAGACTGCTCACCCCATGCATAGAAAGTGCTGACCACAATTCATTCCTCTCAACTCTGTCATAGGCCTTTTCCAAATCCACGAATGTGCAATAGACTTTTGACTCTTGGCCAAAAACTTTTCGGCTATGCACCGCAAAGAAAAGACCTGATCAGTACATCCCATTCCCTTTCGAAATCCCGCTTGAGCATCCCATATTTTGTCATCAGTTTCATTCCTGACTCTATTAATCAATACCTTAGCATACAATTTGCCGACGACGCTAAGCAGGCTTATACCACGATAATTTTTGCAGTCCAGTTGTGACCCTTTTCCTTTGTAAAGTGGCACGATAACAGCCTTACACCAATCTTTTGGTACTCGGCCGCTTCTCCAACACAAATTGAAAAGGCAGTACAACTGTCTAGCTACGACGCCTTTTCCTGCTTTAAGCATCTCGACCGACACTCTATCATACCCGGCAGCCTTACCCGCTTTCATACTCTTAAGTGCTTCCACAATTTCAAACATTTCAATTTCGCCTTCCATCTCATTCTCTTTTTCTTCGCTATAGCAGAACTCTTTCTTATTTTCTTCCTTTTTTTCAAATATACTCTCAAAATAGTCCTTCCATATCTTTAGCACACATTCTTCTCCTTTCACAACGCTACCATCCTGGCATCTGATCCTAGTCAGCTCTCTGGTTATAGTTTTTCCTCGGGCTGACCTTACGGATTTCCAGAATACTTTCAGATTTGACTGAAAGTCTTCTGATAGCCTTTTATCAAAATCCTCTTTATACTCTTCTTTCTTTCTAATCACAGCTTTCTTAACCAAATCTTTCATTTTTTTATATTCCTTACGTGCTTCATTCACATCCTCATCTATAACCTCTTGCATTCTTTAGTTAGCTTTTGCTGCTAACAAATCCAGCCATGCTTTCTTCTTTAATCGCACAAGTTCTTGCACATCTTTTCTCATCCACGCATTTTTGTGATTTTTCCCTTTCCTTCTTCTACTTACACCACACACTTCAACAGCTACTTTCACAATTCTTTCTTTAAATTCCTTCCATCCATCTTCAATATTGCTCCTCTCATCTAAATCTTCAATTTCATCCTTCAGTCTATTAATATACTTCTTACCTACATCCATATCTTGCAAATTTTCTACTTTCACTCTTTCCAAAGCGCTGGTTTGCTCCCTTACCCTGTGCCGCCAGCGATTGAAGATACCCCTTATCCGGGATATCACCAGTAAATGGTCCGAGTCAATGCCAGCACTGCGATATGCACGGGTATCCAGCACTTTGTTCTTCAATCTTTCATCTACAATCATTAAGTCTATCATACTTTTTAAAATACCTTCCACCCTTGTAAAGGTGTGGATCTCTTTATGTTGAAACATTGAGTTCGACACAAAAAGATCCCACTCTAGACAAATTTCTAATACACTTCTTCCATTATCATTCACCTTTTCGTCACCAAACGCACCAAGCACCTTTTCATATCCATCACGCTTTACACCCACCCATCCATTAAAATCACCTAACATAATAATCTTCTCATTTGGCTTGGTAACTTTCAATACTTCTCTTACACTATTACAGTCTATTTAATAATTAAATTCATTTCTATTCGTAACAATTATAGAAGAATCATCTGCAAATAAAACTGTTTTATAGGGAACATTCTTAGGCAGATCATTAATATATAACAGAAAAAGTAATGGTCCCAAAATGCTACCTTGAGGGACACCCTTCTTTACTGTTCTTAATTCAGATTTTGCTAATAATTCTATACTATTACTGTCTATGTAAGTTATATGAGTAAGTAGTTTGCGATCTTTTAAATATGACTTTATAAGATCTAGCGCTTGTCCTCTTATTCCATATGCATATAACTTACTCAACAAAACATTATGACAAACATGGTCAAAAGCTTTTGTCTTGTCCATAAACAATGTGGTTACAGGTTGTCTGTTATTGATGCAACCTGTAATCGTGGACAGTAAATCATCTATAGCGTCATGTGTCCTTTACAAATAATATTGAACTTTTCAAGAAAACTATATAAGTTATTAAAAATAACACGCTCAAATATTTTTGCAAATATTGGTATCAATGCAATCGGGCGGTAATTGTCACAATTTTCTTTACTACCTTTTTTATGTAAAGGTTTTATTACGGTTGTTTTTAATTTATCAGGAAACACTCCTGTCGAAAGGCACATATTTATAATGAAACTAATAGGAGCGGCTAATTCGTTACTACAAAATTTAACAATGTCAGTACGTATTTCATCAAACCCCACGCTATTTGTATTTTTTAAATCGTTAATATTTTTTTTTATGTCTTTAGGGGTTGTTGGTCTTAAAAATATAGAATTATTATTGAATATTATATTATTTTTAGATTTATAATAATTTTTAATGTCAGAATTAGATTTTTTATTTGTCATATTTTCTGCTAAATCTACGAAAGTGACATTAAAAGCATTTGCTATGTCGTGCGGAACTGTTAATAGTTTATTTTTGTGATTAATTTTCTCTATGGTTCCCTTTGGTGTTTGGTATCTTGTTTTATTTATTGTTTTCCACATAGCCTTTGCAAAATTTCTTGAATTACATATATATTTATAATTATGAATTTTTTGTGCTGTATTGATAACTCTTTTAAATATTTTTTTATATGTGTTATAGTATTGTTTGTTTATTTTTTTTTTATTGCTTTGCAAAAACAGTTTTCTTTTTGCAGCACATGATATTTTCATACCACGAGTTAGCCATTTTTTTCTTTGCTAATAATTTACTCGCTTACGTATCTCCAGAAAACATAGATCATAAAACAACTTGAATGTCTCATGAAATGTTTCATATGCGTTGCGTACATTTTTCAGACATTCTTTAAATTTTTCCTTATTTCTAAGACAATAATCACGAGTTAAGGTATACCAATACTTGTATTCAAATATTTTTTTAACAAGATATTTAAACAAAATGGCCGAATGATCCGAAATACCTAAATCAATAAATTTACCCTCACATGCACGACAATTATGTGCTAGATTATCCGGGCATGTTCCATTAATTGGTCTAGTAATATCTTTAAATTGTAGTTTTAAATTGTGTGATTTCAGTAAATTTAAAAATTTTTGACTATTAGCACTATTTATTAAAACATTAATGTTAAAATCACCACATATTATATTTTTTTGTTATGTAAATTACTTAATCTTTGCAATAATATTGGTAGCTGGTGAAAGAATATTGTAAGATTGCTATATTTCGGAATGCGATAAATACACACTTATTAAATTATGCGCTAAAATTTCTACCGCACAACATTCAAAAGCATAATTTAATGCCAATTTATTAATATTAGTCAATTCTTTACATTCAATACCCTTTCGTACCTGGGATAGCGGTGAAACAGTTATTAAGGTCGCTGGATTTTTGGTTAAGAGTGAAAATTGCAAATCGGAAAGGAAGAAGCGGGAAGCAGGAATGTGAAACGCACAACACGTACCTTAATTTCTTGTATGTTGGCTTCTTGGGCCCTGGTCAGGGTTCTTCTTGTTTCAAGGATTAAAACACGCACTTTTACTATTTTTTATTAATTGTGAGCGGAGCGGTCAATATGCGGCCATATTTTTTCTTCAATCACTGGTTTAAATTTAAATTGTTCTATGGCTCCATTCGTAAGCCATCGAGTGTTTTCGAGCTCCGAAGAAACCACATATGCTGTCACTATCGTACTGTGCGGAATGTAAAGGGATAGGAACAGTAAAATAAAGCGGCGCGTTTAACCTCCGGCGCCTTGAGAAACATCGCATTCTCAAAAGAAAAATACTTAAAAGGAAATCACTCATAGAGTAGCGTAAATAGTAGTGAATTTTAATATTAACTAAAGCGGAAAAAATTACATAATAAGATTCATAAAATAGGAAATGATTAAGAACTAGCTATAATACCCGGCTTCGCCCGGGAGTTGATATAAGATTACACAGTAGGTGAAATAAAAAATAAACTTTGACGCGATAGTAAAAAAAATTATTGAAAACATTCGCTCATTGTTTACACTATTTGCTTATAAACAACATTTTTCATTTTATTGTCTGGAGTATATATATATAGATTTTTCGGATTTCTTACCCTTGAGCAAGCTACATATAGCTGACCGTGAGAGAAGCAGGGTTCTTTGAGATTAATGCCACAATATTATAAAGTTTGTCCTTGCGCTTTGTTAATTGTAAAACTAAAAGCTAATTTAATTGGAAATTGCAGTCTTTTAAATTGAAATGGCAATTCAGAAGAGATCAGTGGTATTCTAGGTATAAATACTGTTTGTCCTTTGTTCTTTCCAGAAATAAGTTCAGCTTCAATAATATTATTCGATAGCTGTTTTACGATCATTCTCGTTCCATTACATAGTTTTGGAGAGCTGAGATTTCTAAGTAGTATGATTGGAGATCCAATTTTGAGACGAAGGCAGTGTAAAGGCATTCCTGGTACTTGTAAAGAGTTCAGAAATTCTGTAGGGAAGTTGACACTTTCCTCACTGGATACCATCGTGTCCATCGATTTATATATTCTCTCTTCACCAGGTATTTTCTTTAGAATATTAAAATTGATATCGTCAACAACATTATTTTTAGTGGCCAAAATTGCTCTTTGAAATAACCACTCTACGTTGGTATAGTTTTGAACAATATTTGGATAAATTTTGTCGATTAGATCGTTTTTAATAGTGGCTATGTTACAGAAATCACTATTGAGTTCAATGAGGCCGGTCGTTTGGTTAGTAGGATATGTATCTTCACCTATTTGTAAAAGTATTTTAGCAAAATGTGCTGTTGTTTCATCTTTTGATAACTCAACTCTCATGTTTTTTGTTAATTGCAGTATTTGTACTTGTGACCAGAGATGTGACTTTTTTAAGCATGCATTGATTTGGTCTGCTGGTGTTGACTTGGGAATAACTGGAAGTGTTTGTCGAAAATCTCCCGACAGTATGAGTAGAGCTCCTCCCATTATTTATTAAAGCAGAATGGGCAGTTCGTCCTCCTTCCATAAGTGTGGCTGCAATACCGGATGATGCTAGTGCCAGTGCGATGTGTTTTTTAACACGTATTTCTGCCAGTATTAGATTTAGTAGAAACGTTTTACCGGTGCCTCCTGGTGCGTCCAAATAAATAATTCCACCAGTGTTGTTAATTATCCGGTCCATTATAACGTTGTAAACTTTTTTTTGATTGTCATAGAGGAGTGGTTTGTTGTGAGCAATGTATTCAAGCAGTTCATTGATGTTGTAGCTTTTTTCCTTTGTAATTTCGTAGTTTAACACACTGAAAGCATTTCTTTGTGGTGCTGGCATTCCAAGTTCTACTAAAGCCTGGTTATTTATTGCTAAACATTTATCTTCTAAGCGAATGAGTGTTTCATTGAAGATGTCATCATTGAATTCTATAGTCAGTTCTGGATACTCCTCTTGAAAGCGTCCCATAGTCGTTTTGGGTTTGATGGGTTACATGTTGTTAGAATTATGGCGAATAACTCCCAAAGTTGTTCAGCTGAAGCTGTGAGTGTAGCTTCTTGTAGTGTTAATTCCCAGTGGTTATCGTTTTCCAATAATCCTAAGCGTTGACATGCTTCTCTGTACGTCTGGCATAGGTAGCCGTTAATAATAATCCTTAGATCTGTGAAACTTGTTGGTCCCCGTATTTCGTGTAACAACATCCGGAGATAGAAACATTCGGCATTGTTTGGATGTACAGTGTATACTCGACCTATTGTGTCAGCTTTCATGATTTCTGGATGACCCTCCTCTGGGATTCCTTGTTTTCGTCGTTGAAAAATTTTCCTTGTTTTGTCCCACGTATAATAAATAGGGACGTCAACATACAGTAATGTCTTTGCGAATGAATCCGTTTGGCACAGTTGGAAAAAAGCTGTTAATGTTGTGTTCTCAGGTGGTTCGCTTGCAATTTTTCTAGCCGACTCTCTTGTGAAGTAAACTCTTTGTCCATTCTCCAAATGTACTGCTAGATGCTGCACAGCTGGTTCGCGTTCATGTATGGGAAAACTAAAAATCCTCCATGCTGCTTCGTTACTGTTGATGTATCTTCCCATTTGGTACATGAGAATCTCATCATTTCTGTTATTTTGTTCGCTATTTTGGACTATTTGAAATACTGCCATATCACTACCTTTGTTTACGTACTTACATAATATGTATTTAATAGATTTTACTGAATTGCAGTATTCAACGTTTATGTGAGCTTGGAACATTTTCGAAAGTAGTGGGTTATATGGTACTACCCATTGGTTATCTATTTCCAGTTCGTCTTTGCCTTGTATTCGTATTTTTGCTGTGAAGCCACCGTTTTTCGGTGATCGTCTTCTATATTTGGGATAGCCGTCTTCTTCAGTTTTTGTATCATCCAAGTATGGTTTTGGATATTTTTTTATACATTTTCCATCACTCATGCATGGTGCATTGAAGTTTAATGATCCACATGGTCCGTGAATCATGTTTTTCACTACTATGTTGTACAGTTCCGGATCTTTTTGTGGATCGGGAAATTCTGCTTGGATGATTTTGTCAATATCCGTGGGATAAATTTTATCGTGTAGCCATATGAGATTGTGTGACTGAGGTAATCCTCGTTTTTGCCACTCAATTGTATACATCCAGCATCGAACGGTTCCAAAGATGTGGTATTTTGTGATGACTTCAATAAATCTTTTTTGTTTTTGTCGAAAAACTCGGGCTATTATGTCGTGTCGATCCATGGAGGTTTGTCCGTATTTTAGTTGTTCTTTGATGTCTGGCCATGATGAGTTGCATGTAAATGTTATGAAGAGATCAGGTCGTCCATATTTTCTTACGTAAGTCATGGCATCTTGAGTATATTCGTGCATATGTCTCGGAGTTCCTGTGTATGATGAAGGTAATATTACCATTGTTTCAATATCATCAATATTGCCGTCATTCATGATTGCGTCTCGAAGATGGATGTATTCTTCTGTGCGTAGTTTATTCTGATTCAGTCTTATGTAAAGCATCCGTTCTGCTTCTATTTTTGCGTACATATCTACCAGAAATTGTTGAAATAAACGGCGAGTGTTGAGTATGTGATTGTATGTTTCATTGTCTCTGATCATTAAGCGGTAAGCATAGAACTCCTTGGAAGTGACTTTTTTGTTTGTTTCTATGCCTGTTTCAGGATGCACTTGTTTTATATTGAAATGGTATCCGTCCTCTCCGTGCATAAATATTAATGGATATTGAAGAGCATCATAGGAACGGTGTGTCTCTGCTTTGATGTCTGGCCATGATGAGTTGCATGTAAATGTTATGAAGAGATCAGGTCGTCCATATTTTCTTACGTAAGTCATGGCATCTTGAGTATATTCATGCATATGTCTTGGACTTCCTGTGTATGATGAAGGTAATATTACCATTGTTCCAATATCATCAATATTGTCGTCATTCATGATTGCGTCTCGAAGATGGATGTAGTCTTCTGTGCGTAGTTTCTTCTGATTCAGTCTTATGTAAAGCATCCGTTCTGCTTCTATTTTTGCATACATATCTACCAGAAATTGTTGAAATAAACGGCGAGTGTTGAGTATGTGATTGTATATTTCATTCGAGTCGCGCGCACGCACCCCCCGCGACGGGCGTCTTTTGCTCTTAAAGAAATAATCAAAAAAAATAAAAAAATGACGGACGTTGTGAAGTGCAGTGCATGTAATATCGTCATTGACGAATTGTTATGTTTCATACAGAACAAAGTGTCGATAGCTGATGAGGAAACTCTTGTGCGTATATGTACTTCGACGTTTTCAAGTGACGAAATCAAAAACTCTAAGTCACTTCTATTCGAGTCTATTCCAACAGATGTGAGGAAAATACAACGGAAAAATAAGGGAAAAGAAGAGCGCGAGGTTGGCGATATTATAAATCTTATTAAAAATTAAATCCACAGAGCCAGATATAATGCCTATTTTTGTTGCGAGAAAATTAAATAAACTCGCACCTATCATTCGATCACTTAGATTGTTCCAAGCTTCTGAAGGATATGATGAAGATAAAGGCTGAAGTCGATTACATTAAATCGACGTATGCTACGCGCGACAGCGTACATGAATTAAAGGCCGAAATCAATTTGATAAAAACACACTCCTTGCCACACCAACATCGGCTTTCAATACAAATCGTGGCGCTTGGCTGGACAGTGGTCCGATGGGGCTCTCTAACGATGATTTCAACAATGAAAGCAGCGATAATCATGTGAACAACGTAAATCATTCTCTGGGAACAGAACCAATTTTACGTTATGGAAGCTTGAGGGTAGCAGAAGAAAATGTCGATCGTGAGTTGAACGAGAGGCAACGGTCTGTAGAACGCGCGCAGGCGAGCGAGGAGACGGCGAGCGGTGTGGGAGGGGGCTCTTCAAGCGCAAGTGACGAAGTGAGCGCCCAAACCGGTTCCGCTGTGACGTCAGATTCACAGCTAGTAGATCAGCTGGCTGATAAAGAATAAGGCCGGCCGTAGACAAGGTATTTCGTCGATGCAGCAAACTACGAATTGCGATAATGAAAATAATGAATGGCAAGAGATCACTTATCGGAAAAAGCAAAAGAAGTACCGATATACGGGAAAATCGGGAATTTAAGCCACATTTAAGGCGGCAGACGTAAAACTTCCCATGTTTATTACCAATGTACATATGTCCACAAGGGAAAAATACATAGTAGACTATATATTTAAAAAGACAAAAGAAATAGTTTATCTTGAGAAAATTAATATGAAGGTGGAAAGAGGGCACAAAGCTTATAAGTTTTTTATATCGGAAGTTAACTTACCAATATATATGGATGAAGCGATGTGGCCAGCTGGAGTAATATTTAGACGCTTTGTTAACTTTAAACAAAAGAAAACGTTTGGATCCGGCCAGGACAAATGTAATAATGGATAGTCTCACACCTAAATTCGCCACTTTTAATTGTAAAAAGATTATGTGAGACATGCGACGTCATATGCCTTCAAGAAACGTGGCTGCTTCCGCACGAAGTTCCTTTTATGGGCACTATTGACAGCAAAATTTGGGTACACGGCGACCTCTGCGGTCGACACGTCTGCGGGCATCCTTAAGGGCCGGCCGTATGGAGGCACGGCTTTATTATGGCGGTATAGTGCTTTCCAACAAGTGACAGTGCTACGGTGCAATAATCATTATCATTATATATAATAAAACTAAGTTGATAAAATGTGCGTGCCGATAAAACTTAAAAAGGATTCCCGATACGATAAAGGAACTTATATAGTGCAATAGCCCTTTATCCCCTCTCGAACAAGAAAGTTCCCGTTTTAACTTAAAGGGCGTATTTTTAAGATATAAGGCTTTTCCAATTCCTTAACTTGAAAATTAAGTGAAGTAGTGGCGCCATCTGTTGTCGAGTAGTTGAACTCTATTCAGAACAACGATTATTTGAGTTGCGTTTCGAAAGGCGCTGCGAGCAATTACAGCATGTGTAGCAATGGCGCAAAATTTAAAATTCCAATTTCAACAAAGTCTTAAAGTACAATTGTTTCTATAATAAAGTTATTAAATTTTGTGTATTTATACAGCATTAGGTAATTTTTATTTTGGAGTTGAAGCGAGATAAATTTAGTTATTCAAATTATTAATTATTAATTCTGAAAATAATTTTAAATTTAAGTTTTCAAATTTCGCGCCTTTACTACTTATGCTATAGTTGCAGAACTTATTGTTACGGCGGATAATAATGTCGAGTATATTCTAGAAGGTGTTAAAGAATATATTCTCGAACTTTTCCGAATATCCTAGAGCCCAGCTCTCTGAATATATAAGGGCCCGGTATCACCCGCTAGAGTTAGTTCGATTTTGAAAGCGATTGTGAAAGGAAATAAAAGGAGTTATCTGTGAGCATTTATTTTGAAGTATCACATGTCAGTATTTTTAATAGTGTGTTTAATTAATTCTAAGAAGAAAAAAGTCGTCTGTGAGCCTTTATTGTGAAATACCAAATGTAAGTATTTTTAACAGACTTTAAAAAAAGAAAGTTCTCAGTTTGATTATTAATTATTTATATTTATTATTTTTGAAAAAATAATGAATAGTGTCTTTAATTAATTCTAATGATTGTTTTTCTTTTTCTTTTAATTGTTTGTCTATAAAATGTTTATTTAATTTATATTTTACAGAAAACAATGCCTAGACGTAAAAGAGGAGGAGATCTTGCCAGTTCTGCAGCGAAACGGCGGAAACAAAAAGAACATCGAAGAAATGAAACGCAAGAAGAGCGCGAAGCATGTTTACAAAATCAACGAACCAGGATGAGAACTCTGAGAAGCACAAAAAGTGAAGAAAGGAAAGAGAATGAAAGTGTAGAAGAATCGAGAATTTTAAAAGATAATTTAACAAAGGAAGCATTCCACTACGACCCAACGAAAAAATATTACAATCATAAACATGTTGTGATCGGAAAAATGAATAACATTTGCCAATTTTGCCACGCGAAAAAATTCAGTAAAGAAACACTAGGTCTCTGTTGCATAATTGGAAAAATTTGACTACCACCACTAGAAGCACCTCCGCAGGAATTTCTACATTATATGACCAGGGAAACACAAGAATCAAAACACTTTCTTCTAAATTTAAGATCATATAACTCCTGCTTCCAAATGACTTCTTTCGGAGTTACTTCGACTAACACTAATAGAAATTAATTTGAATATGTATTTTCAATTCAGGGGCAAATTTATCACAAAATAGGATCGTTACTGCCAATGCCTAACGAAGACTTTAAATTTCTGCAAGTATATTTCATCGGAAATGAAGAACAAGAAATTGATCAACGATGCACAAATTTTAATGGATTGAGTCGCGAAATAATCCGAAATGTACAGAAGATCTTACACAAATACAATCAATTGATTTACATATTCAAAACAACATTAGACCGCATGATGTCTGATGACTATAAAATTGTAATTCGAGCCGATAAAAGACCACCTGGAGAGCACGAACGTAGATGTAATGCACCTCAGATAGATGAAGTTGCCATCGTAATTGTAGACAATGAAAATACAAGCCGTGACATAATTGTACAACGAAGAGGAAAAGGACTACAACGCATTGCAGAGACACACCGTTCCTATGATGCTCTTCAATATCCATTAATATTTATGCACGGAGAGGACGGATACCATTTCAATATAAAACAAGTGCATCGTGAAACAGGCATAGAAACAAACAAAAAAGTCACTTTCAAGGAGTTCTATGCTTATCTATGCTTAAAAAATAACTAAAATATACTAGCTTAGCAGTTGCCACATTCGTCAAATGCCTAATACGACGAACAGCGTATGCTGCAGAACTAAGCCTTTTAGAAAGTTTTAAAATGTGAGCATGCCATTTCAAATTTGAATCTAATGTTATTCTTAAGAAAGTAGTACTATCAACAAAATCTAATCTTTTACTACTTATACTAATATCCACATTTGCCTGCCGCACATTGGGAAATGTCATTAATGCATTGGGTCTTATTTGCATTTAACAGTAAGTTGTTGATTGAAAACCAGTTAAAAATGGCGGCTAAAGTGCTATTCACATCTTCACAGATTTCGCTACGGCGCTTCATCTTAAAAATTAGTGACGTATCATCTGCAAACAATACGATGCCTGTCTGTTTCTCAATCATGCAAGGCAGGTCGTTGATATATATCAGAAAGAGAAAAGGTCCCAAAATGGAACCTTGCGGTACCCCAATTTTTACCGTCGCTCCTTTCGATTTTGTATTATTTAAATCTACCGTCTGAAATCTATCACTAAGATATGATTTGATTAGTTCAACGGCAGCAGTATCGAACCCGTAATGAGCAAGCTTGAGCAGAAGAGTTCGATGATCTACGCAATCAAATGCTTTGGTCAGATCGCAAAACACTCCGATGGCATCCTGTGAGTCTTCCCATGCATTGAGAATATGAGTGACAAGAGCCACACCTGCATCTGTTGTACATTTCCCCTCAGTAAAGCCGTATTGCTGACTATGAAATAATTTATTAGACTTAAAGTAACGCTGCATTTGATTAAGCATGATTCTCTCGAACACCTTGCTCAAAATTGATAAAATTGAGATTGGTCTATAATTACCAGGATCTGATTTTTCACCTTTCTTGAATAATGGAATTAGTTTACTATACTTCATTAAATTTGGAAATATCCCTTGGTCAACACAATTATTGAATATATATGCTAAGTCCCCAGCTATAATATTTATAATATGACATATCACAACAGCCGACATACCCCAATAATCCTCAGACTTTTTCAGATTAAGTTCTTTAAAGGTATTAATAATGTCAGTAGGGTCAATATTTAAGAATTTAAATTTGGAACTGCAAATGCTGACATTATTTTTAAGTAGTATTTCAGCTTCATTAGGGCATGAGTCAATATTAGAAGTTAATTCCAACGGTATATTTGTAAAAAAATGTTCAAATAAATTTACTATTTCTGTTGTAAAGGTAATTTTCCTATTATTAAATTTAATTTCATTAATATTTAGGGAGGGAGGGAGGGAGTGAGTGAGTGAGTGAGTGAGTGAGTGAGTGAGTGAATAATTACGGGACAAATTACACAGATTGAGTTAGCCTCGAAGTAAGTTCGAAACTTGTGTTACGAGATACTAACTCCACGACACTGTATTTTATAATAAATACGTACATAGATAATCATCCAAGACCCAGGCCAATCAGAGAAAGTTGTTCGTTTCTCATCATGCCCTGGCCGGAATTCGAACCCGGGACCTCCGGTGACACAGATAAGCCGCACTACCGCTGCGCCACAGGGGCCGTGTACGCGACAACTTAAAATCATATATCAAATCTCAAACAGTACAGGTCGCGCCATCTTTTTACAACTATTTAACGCAAACATATAGTAAAAAGCACATCAGACAGTAATGCCATCTAGTTAATAGTGTCAAAATTACGACGTATGTCAATGTCCATTATATTGACGAATATTGACATTACATTGACGTATCGCCAATAGTAACACTAAGTGATGTCGCTACTCGCTCCGAGATGTCTCCCTACGGTTTCTAGAACAATCAATACAGATCGAAAATGCTAGATGGCTCTAGAATGCGAACACTAGAGAAAGAGGGACTATTCTGGAACAGATGGATTCCGTATATATAGACGAAATGTTTGCTCCGAGAGTTAGTTGTGCCTTAACTTCGACATCGAACAGTACGAGAAAATAATAGTGCGAGCTAAATACAGTAAATAGTGATAGTGAATAAATAGACCGTGTGGCTCCCGGCACCAATACAAAAAAGAATGGGACCACTCCATATCTTTCCCATGGATGTCGTAAAAGGCGACTAAGGGATAGGCTTACAAACTTGGGATTCTTTTTTAGGCGATGGGCTAGCAACCTGTCACTAGTTGAATCTCAATTCTATCGTTAAGCCAAATAGCTGAACGTGGCCATTCACTCTTCAAGACTGTTGGCTCTGTCTACCCCGCAAGGGATATAGACGTGACGATATGTATGTATGTATGTAATAAATAGACAGTGCATAAAATATAGTTTACAGTTATAGATACAGAGTTAGTTCTGTCTTAACTTCGACATCGAATAGCCCGAGGAAAATAATAGTGCGAGCTAAATAGTGAATAATAGACAGTGTATTTAATACAGTAAATAGTGATAGTGAATAAATAGACAGTGCATAAAATATAGTTTACAGTTATAGATACAGAGTAAGTTCTGACTTGAATTCGACATCGAACAGTGCGGGCAAATAACAGTGTAATAGTTTCAGTATACGAGTTCTATTCGAACTATTTTCATAGTGTACGAGTTCTATTCGAACTATTTTCATAGTGTGCGAGTTCTATTGGAACTATTTCATAGTGTGTGAGTTTTATTCCAATAGTACAGAACAGTTTTAAGTGTCGGGAATAGTTAAACAATTTTATATTATATATAGTGATATAGACTAGATTGATTTATAGACAGTTATCATAGACAATAAAAGACAGTAAAGTGGTGACTGGTGTTTTAATCCTTCGAACCTATAGTTCGTGCATATGGGATACTAAGGCGCGTCTTCAGACAAACCCGTGTCCCGCACAGGCCGCCACAGAGCAAGTCAAAGCTAAGACGATAACTTATACACTGCACATTCTCCAAGGAAGTATTGAGGTTGCTCTAAAGTTTTGAGAAAACTTTTAGTACATGGGCACCTTTGTCTCACCGTTATATATATTTAGACCTTGATTCGTGGGAATGTTACGTAATCAATTCAGAAATAATCGGAAGATTGGATTAATCTGAGTGGATAACCATTACTATTAGAGTTGGCAGTTTTTTACCTCTTTCCACTTGCCACGATCCCTGCATACTTCCTTTGCTTCATCCACATTCATAACTCTCTTCATGCAAGCTCGGCGGTTTCGGGCACTTTTGACCTGACCCTTCACCAGAACGTCCTTAATTTGATCAAGATATGTTCGTCTAGGTCTTCCCACCCCGACCTTTCCCTCCACACTCTCCTTGTATATCTGCTTAGTCAACCTGTTTTCATTCATCCTCTCCACATGACCGAACCATCTCAACATACCCTTTTCTATTCCTGTAACTACATCTTCTTTCACATCACAACATTCCCTTATCACGCTGTTCCTTATCCGGTCACTCAATTTCACACCCAACATACTCCTTAACGCTCTCATTTCCACTGCATTTATTCTGCTTTCGTGCTTCTTTTGCCATACCCAACTTTCACTCCCATACATTAATGTCGGGACCAACACGCCCCTGTGCACAGCCAGTCGAGCCTTTTTGGATAGTTTCTGACTGCTCATAAAGGCATGCAAAGCTCCATTCACCATGTTCCCCGCGTTCACTCTCCTTTCAATATCACTATCACACTTGCCATCTGATGTAAACTTTGATCCTAGATATACAAACTCTTTCACTTGCTCAACTTTTTCTCCTCCAATCAAAATATTACATGCTGTCATTTCTTTCTCCATTTCAAAAACCAGTGTTTTAGTTTTACTTACGTTCACTTTCATTCCTTTCTCTTTTAAAGCTTCATGCATACAGTTTACCATCTCCTGTAACTCCTCCGCTGATGACGCCAGTATAACCTGATCGTCGGCATAGAGCAGACATTTGACGAGTAATTCATTTGTTTCGTATTTAATCTGTGGTTGGATACTTCCTTTTTGAATGTTGAGGGCGCCACCGGACTAATGTGTGGTAGAAAGTACCAGTTTTAGCCACCGAGAGAAAAAGTGGCGCTAGAGTAGTCTGCTTCAAGCGCGCTCGCAATCACCATCGAAACTTTTAATAAATTTTGTTTTAAGTGATTTTGGACAGAGTTGTGTGTGTGGTATATCTTCAATTACCCGGAGGCCTCCGTGAGGAACTGGGAAATCTGCCGTGCAGAGGAAAGGTGAGTCGTACTCAAATTTCATTGGGGATTTGTCCAACCCGGGCAACCACGTTACATAGGGGAGACCTAGGAAGGTTGTGACAATTTTTGCTTTAAGGAGTATATCTCGTCGGAGAATCACAGCACAATTATAAACTCTATATCATATTATAGCGTGACCCTTACTCTTTCAAAAACTATCACATAAGTCAATAAAAAGTGGAAGGTTTCTGAGCATTTTCGAAAAAACTGGAGGTACTCCTTTTGTCACAACTCTCCTAACACCGAGGTAAGTTGTGACAATTTTATTTCTAGATAAATACAAATAATATTATGTGTATATAAACAAAAAAACACATAATTTTGCATAAAAGTAATATAATTATCATTTTTGTCTTGAATATAGGAACTAGAATGACATTAAACATAAAAAAAAAACATTAATTATTTAATGTTATTGATAAGAGATAAATAGTTTTATAAGGAGGTAAAATTATTAATCTAATCGGACAAACAATTATGACAGACATATTGCAGCTCGCCTCCAGTGCAGTCTTCGTGAAACCAGCCTTTGCATTCAAGGCACTGAACCCACTTCTCATTTGATCTGCTATTTTCATAAGGTTCAAGGCAGCATAAGCAAAAGCAATCATTTTCCGCATCTTCATCTAAATCGCCTTCACCCTTCTTGTTGATTTTCTTGGCTTTCTTAGGTTTCTTCTCATTTTCGGTCAAAACACGCTTTTTCATACTTTTTAACTTCCTTTTTTCTTCTATAGCAGCAATTTCATTCTTGGTAGGTGTGTTGGTTAGTACCGCTGACTTGATCTTGCGTCTATTAGGCTGTTTCTTTTTTCTTGGTGCAGCTTTTGGTACTTAACGGCCTAACTGATTCTGGAGAGAACACATTAGAGACAGTAGCAAGAGGAGTACAAGCTCTTGACGTATTTTTGCCACCTAGGAGAGTTGTGACAGCGTGTCACAACTCTCCTAGGTGGCAAAAATCAGGACATCATCGGAATATTATTTTGTAAATTCGAAACAAGATGCATACACAATAAAACATTACCATGCTTAGAAACTAATATAGACATGCTCCATAAAAAAATAATGAAAACCCATGTTAGTGTTATAGGTTGTGATATAAACACAATCAAAATATTTATAAAAAAACTTACTTTTTGGATATTTTTTCGTGCCGTCGTCGTCATCTTGCAACCACTTGTCGTGGGCCCCCGTGCTTACTGCGAGAAGTAGCGCGTCACAAGAGAGACTATTGTGCGCTGTTGCTGTCTGGCTAACGGTCACGAATTTTTAGAAATCATCGCTGTCACAACTCTCCTCTGTCACAACTCACCCAGGTCTCCCCTACCTACCTACTCTAATTTATCTCCTTTATTAAATACAGTCCATTGTTATCCCACATTTTTGGTTCTTCGAGCCAAGATTAATCTTATTTTGAGACATACTTTTGCTTTTTGTGGACTAAGTGTACATACGTAATTTGCCGGCAAGCCGGCAAGTGTTATCAACATGGCGGAAAGCGAAACTTTGCAAATTAAAATAAATACATTGTTAGCAAAAAAAGAATATCTTTTCATTAAAATGCAACGTATATATGATATGTCTGGAAAGATTGAGAGTAACTTAGATCGATTGCCTTCATTTTTGGTCCAATTCTCCGATATGGAAAGTGTTCGGAGGCGATTTGAAACGGCCATTTTTGATTTATACGAACTAGAATTACAAAAACAACCGAAGGCAAAATTAAATAATCGTGAACTCGAAACTTTCGACGAGATGTACAATGCGTGTCAGTTAATCGTAAATAAATACAAGACAGATAAATCTCCAGTAGATTATTCAGTAAAAAAGGATTTAGTGGTCCCAGCATTACCTAAGATACAATTATTTCAATTTGACGGTCAAATTGAAAATTGGACAACCTTTTATGACACGTTTGTATCATTAGTTCATAACCGAAACTTTACTGATATCGATAAATTTCATTATTTACTGTCATGCGTTAAAGGTTCAGCTTTAAATATAGTTAAACAACTACCTATTACATCTGCTAATTACGCGGTAGTTTGGCAAAGTTTAATCGACAAATATCACGATAACAGAACTCTGGCGTGTAGGTACTTTGATAAAATGCTTAACTTTACGCCGCTCACTAAAGACACGACGGCTAATCTCACATTATTTATTGAAACTTTTGACCATTCATTAAAGGCTATTCAAGCGTTAAATATAAAAAACTTGAATGATTTTTTAATTTGTCATTTAGCATTACAAAGACTAGACCCTCATACAAGAAAATTATTTGAGGAAAGTAGGGATCAACATTCTTTACCTACATTCTCCGAACTTATTGATTTCGTAAACAAACAAGTAAAAGTTCTAGAACATACACTTTCTAGCACCTCTGTAATATCTAAACCTACCAATATGCATAAAAGTAGTCATTATGTAAATAAGACATCGTCTTCAAGATCAGTACTTACGACTTCACGAGTTCAAAATCGTAACAATCGTAATAATAATAACTCTAATATAAACATGACTTGTCCACATTGTAATCAAAGTCATATGATATATCGATGTGACCAATTTCGTAAATTGTCCGTCGATGATCGCAAGGACCGTGTCCGTTCATTGAAGCTCTGCACTAATTGTCTCAAACCCGATCATGAGTCTAATTTGTGCAAAAGTACAATCACTTGCGGAGTGTGTGCTTTGTCGCATCATTATTTATTGCATCAAGATACAGGTAAAGCGGAACGTACAATCGCAGCGGCCGTGCCGCCAAGTACTTCGTCCGCGCAACCGTCTCCGTCACACACACAGCAAGCGCTAGTTTCTTCTCACTCCGTGAGTGACCGAACGATTCATCACGCACTACATTGTGTAGATGAAAATAAATACGGGGTAGTCTTAGGAACTACACTTACGCACATCACTGATATTGATGGGCAATATCAAAACTGCCGTGCAGTCTTAGATTCCGGAGCTCAAAGTTCATTCATCACTACAGAGTGCGCTCAGAGGTTAGGTTTGCCGCGTAAAAAATGCCCATTTACTATTAATGGTTTAGGCGGGAACATAGTGAAAAATCAAGGGATGATTTCATGCACAATAAAACCAAAACATTCAGACGGTCCTACATTTAACGTCAACTTAATCGTAGTATCCAAGGTCTCATCTGATATGCCTAATGTCAATTTTCCTAAACATGTAATTAATGAATATAATTCTTATCAACTAGCAGACACATTTTTCTACAAAAAATCGCGAATTGATATTTTATTGGGTAATGACATTGTGCCAGATCTTATCACGGGTAAGCCGATATTGATTAATTCAAACATTCCAAGCGTAATTGAGACTGTTTTTGGTTGTGTTGTAAGTGGTAAATTATTCCCACACAGAGAGAATAATTCCCAAAATTTTCATTTATCTGTCTCGCATAATGAGGAATGTTCATTAGATAAAATATTGCATAAGTTTTGGGAACTGGAGGAAGTGCCGTGCACACCTGTCGTTAGTTCTATGGACCAACTTGCTGAGAATATTTTTGTTAATAATCATTTTCGAGAATCGAACGGGCAGTATGTCGTACCACTACCGTTCGTAACCGACCCCGCGCCACTGGGTGATTCCCGCGCCGCGGCCGAACGTAGGTTATTGTATACCGAGCGTAAACTTGCGCGTACTCCCGAGTTACATCAGAAATATAACGAATTTATGCGTGAATATGAAAAACTTGACCACATGGAACGTTATCAGGGCGATATTCCTAGCAAATATATTATTCCACATCATAGTATTTTACGTCCAAGTAGCGCGTCAACTCCATTACGTGTCGTGTTCGATGGATCGGCAAAAAGTAGCAACAACGTTTCGTTAAACGATAATTTATTGATTGGTCCGAAGTTGTATCCTGACATTACTGCTATCATATTAAAATTCCGTTTTTTTGAATATTGTTTAGTGAGTGATGTTTGCAAAATGTACCGAGCTATATTATTAAGAAAGGAAGATAGATGTCATCAACATATTTTTGACGGCCTCTGTGGCGCAGCGGTAGCGCGCTTGTCTGTGACACCAGGGGTCCCGGGTTCGAATCCCGGCCAGGGCATGATGAGAAACGAACTTTCTCCGATTGGCCTGGGTCTTGGATGTTTATCTATATAAGTATTTATTATAAAATATAGTATCGTTGAGTTAGTATCTCGTAACACAAGTCTCGAACTTACTTCGAGGCTAACTCAATCAGTGTAATTTGTCAAAAAAAAAAAAAAAAAAAAAAAAAAAAAAAAAAAAAAAAAAAAAAAAAAAAAAAAAAAAAAAAAAATATTTTGTACCGGTATTCGCCTAACGATCCCATAAACTTATATGAATTAAAAACGGTTACATACGGACTTAGCTGTTCACCCTTTTTGGCGATCCGCACACTGCACCAATTGGCTGAAGATGAAGGGAAACGTTTTCCACTCGCTGCTCAAGTTTTACGTGAATGTGTATACATGGATGACATTTTGTATTCTTGTGAGTCTTATGATAAAGCGTGTTTAGTTCAAGACCAACTAATAGGTATTTTTGAAAGCGCAAATTTTACTTTAAAAAAGTGGATGAGTAACTGTAAGGATTTACTGTTGAGAGTTCCTGAAGAGAATAGGGAAGGTTCTGTAACATTTATTAAAGATGATATCGATAGTAGTATAAAAGTATTGGGTCTAAAATGGATTCCCACTTTAGATTGTTTTATTTTTTCAGTTAATAAGACAGACAGCGTTTCTACTAAGCGATCCGTTCTGAAGTTATTAGCGTCTATATATGACCCCGTGGGTTTTATCTCGCCATGCACTTTCTTAGCTAAATTAATAATGCAGGATCTTTGGAAATTAGGTATTGGTTGGGATGAAAAGTTGCCAGATAATATTAGTACAACTTGGCAATGTTATATTTCAGAACTTCCGATATTGGCGGAGTTACGCATTGAACGTCATATGTTATTACCGGGACAATCGGACTGTGACTTAGTTGGCTTTTGTGACGCGTCGTCTAGTGGCTACGCTGCCTGCGTTTACGTCATCAGTCGCGATTGTGACAATAATGTTAAAGTTCGCTTAGTTACCGCCAAATCTAAAGTCGCTCCCATAAAACCCATAACAATTCCGCGATTAGAATTAATGGGCGCTGTTTTGTTGAGTAAATTAATAAAATCTGTCTGTGATATTTTTACAAGAGTTAAAATAAACAAAATTACTGCTTTATCAGATTCAACAATCGTGTTGTCATGGTTACAAACGGAACCATATAAATTGAAAACTTTTGTTTGTCACCGTGTGACACAGATAATAGAAGTTTTACCTCCTCATTATTGGCGTCATGTCTGCAGTGAAGATAATCTAGCAGATCTTTGTTCCCGCGGAGCATCTCCGTCGCAACTTATCAGTTGCACTCAGAAATGGTTATACGGGTCAGATTGGATGAAAAAGGATTATAAGGATTGGCCTATTTGTACCTTACCGTTATCGAAAATAATAGCAAACTACCAGAAGTGAAATTAGTAAATTTATTTTCAAATAATAGCTTGTGTCAAGAAACTAAACAAGATTTTTGTATACGAATGTTTAGTCTGTTTTCATCTTTCACTAAATTACAAAGATCGTGTGCTTGGATTTTAAGATTAAAAAATAAGGATAAAATATCCACAACTTTATCGACAGTTGAATTAAATGAAGCACTGGACAGGTTAATTCGTTTAGTTCAGAGTGCATATTATGAATCTGAATTACAGTTATTAAAGAATAATAAACATGTAGCTTCGCTTCGAAAATTATCGCCATTTATTGATACCTCCGGCTTTCTCAGGGTAGGGGGTCGTATAGGTTATTCTGAACTTCCATATAATGCTAAACATCCACGTCTGTTACCGAAGGATAGTCAATTTACTAGATTATTAATAGAATATTTACATAAAAAATATTTACATGTAGGTCCACGTACCTTACAAAACATTATTAATGAAAATTACTGGATTCCATCCGCTCGTAGCGTAATAAGATCCGTTTTATCCAAATGTAAAATTTGCTTTAAATGCAAACCGTCTTTGTTACAACCTGAGATGGCACCGCTACCACCTACCAGGTTGTTACCCCACAAAGTATTTGCTCACGTTGGAGTAGATCTCGGTGGTCCATTCTTAATCAAAACTAGTTTATATCGTCATGCTAAAGTTTCTAAAGCTTATTTAGCATTATTCATCTGTTTTTCCACAAAAGCAGTACATCTAGAGGTGTTATCTTCTTTGTCCGCCGAATGTTTTCTCGCTTGTTTAGATCGCTTTGTTGCTCGTCGGGGTCTTTGCTCGGCACTTTATTCAGACTGTGGTACCAATTTTATAGCATCGAGTAAGCATTTGAACGAAATTCAAAAGTTTTTGCGTGATAACGAGAATGACATCACTGATGGCTGCGCCAAAAGACAATTAGTGTGGAGGTTTAATGTTCCAAGTGCTCCTAACATGGGTGGACTCTGGGAAGCTGGCATAAAGTCAGCTAAATATCATTTATTACGTAGCGTAGGTGAAAAGTCCTTAACGTTTGAGGAACTTACTACTGTATTTTGTAAAGTTGAAGCAGTTTTAAATTCGCGCCCGTTGTGTCCACTGCCAGCTAGTGACAACCCTAATGAATTTAACGCCTTGACTGCCGGACACTTCCTAATCGGCAGAAGTTTAACCTCCTTACCAGAGTATAATTTCCAAGAAGTGCCCGAAAATAGACTGTCACGATGGCAGTATGTACAAAAGTGCTCTCAAATTTTCTGGAAACGCTGGAGTCACGAATATTTAAATACACTTCAACAAAGAGCAAAATGGTTTAATTCATCCACCAACCTAAATGTTGGAGATTTAGTTCTGGTTAAAACCGATAATGCCCCTTCATGTAAATGGCCATTAGGGAAAATAGAAAAATTACATCCCGGTCCTGACGGTGTTGTCCGTTGTGTTACCTTGCGCACTGAAAAGAGTGTTCTGCAAAGACCAGTCAATAAACTTGGTCCATTACCCTATACCAATTAGTTTCTTAAACTTTAAATACCTAAGTAAATCTTAGTTTTTTAATTATTATTTTTTTTTTTTAAATATATTGTTATATATACCTTTGTCAATTTTCATGACTTATTATCTCTTTAAAGTATACTTTCTTAATTATTAGAAACCATATCTATGGTTTCGGTAGGGGGTATGTTTCGTATTTAATCTGTGGTTGGATACTTCCTTTTTGAATGTTGAGGGCGCCACCGGACTAATGTGTGGTAGAAAGTACCAGTTTTAGCCACCGAGAGAAAAAGTGGCGCTAGAGTAGTCTGCTTCAAGCGCGCTCGCAATCACCATCGAAACTTTTAATAAATTTTGTTTTAAGTGATTTTGGACAGAGTTGTGTGTGTGGTATATCTTCAATTACCCGGAGGCCTCCGTGAGGAACTGGGAAATCTGCCGTGCAGAGGAAAGGTGAGTCGTACTCAAATTTCATTGGGGATTTGTCCAACCCGGGCAACCACGTTACATACCTACCTACTCTAATTTATCTCCTTTATTAAATACAGTCCATTGTTATCCCACATCATTCATCCTTAATCCACTTTCAGACTCTTTCAAATCTGTCAAACAACTATCCATAAATAGGTTGAACAGCCACGGTGACGCAACACATCCCTGCCTAACACCTTTCTCAATCTTAAACCACTCAGTGTGCGCTCCGTTTATCCTGACACAAGCACTCGAATCCTCATATAAGGATTTCAGTGCTCGTATCAAGAGACTGCTCACCCCATGCATCGAAAGTGCTGACCACAATTCATTCCTCTCAACTCTGTCATAGGCCTTTTCCAAATCCACGAATGTGCAATAGACTTTTTGACTCTTGGCCAAAAACTTTTCGGCTATGCACCGCAAAGAAAAGACCTGATCAGTACATCCCATTCCCTTTCGAAATCCCGCTTGAGCATCCCATATTTTGTCATCAGTTTCATTCCTGACTCTATTAATCAATACCTTAGCATACAATTTGCCGACGACGCTAAGCAGGCTTATACCACGATAATTTTTGCAGTCCAGTTGTGACCCTTTTCCTTTGTAAAGTGGCACAATAACAGCCTTACACCAATCTTTTGGTACTCGGCCGCTTCTCCAACACAAATTGAAAAGGCAGTACAACTGTCTAGCTACGACGCCTTTTCCTGCTTTAAGCATCTCGACCGACACTCTATCATACCCGGCAGCCTTACCCGCTTTCATACTCTTAAGTGCTTCCACAATTTCAAACATTTCAATTTCGCCTTCCATCTCATTCTCTTTTTCTTCGCTATAGCAGAACTCTTTCTTATTTTCTTCCTTTTTTTCAAATAAACTCTCAAAATAGTCCTTCCATATCTTTAGCACACATTCTTCTCCTTTCACAACGCTACCATCCTGGCATCTGATCCTAGTCAGCTCTCTGGTTATAGTTTTTCCTCGGGCTGACCTTACGGATTTACAGAATACTTTCAGATTTGACTGAAAGTCTTCTGATAGCCTTTTATCAAAATCCTCTTTATACTCTTCTTTCTTTCTAATCACAGCTTTCACCACATTATCTTTAAATCATTAATATGCAGGGTCTATTGAAGACCGATTCTATAAATTACCTTCGTTTATTCGAATCCAAAATAAGTAATGAAAACTTATTACAATAAGGTTTTATCATCTAATATTCGTCTATCTAGGAATAACACCTATTCTTACTATTTTTTACCTAAAATGATTGACTACCCCTTTGATGACTGAATTGTGTATTCTCCTTCGGAGATTTGATATTACCTTTCCTGATGACATATCAAATATTAAGTTAGTTAAAATATTTATTCAACTCATTGCTTGGAGACACTTTGTCTCACCTCGCGTCCCTTGACAGGACTTTGACTTACTTCGACAGTATTGACATACAGACAAACAAGGTCTCATTGAATTTTATTGACTTGAGAAAATATGAATGAGCTAGGGGGAAGGATTACCCCGTCTGGTGACGCGATCCACCGGTAGCGACGGGGAGGGGTCGCTGCCTATACCCGAAAGCTCAAATGCTGACGTGTGGTCATTCTGTACTTACATATTTTCCTAATATATGCCTATACCCAAAAGCTCAAATGCTCATACAAATATCATGTCATTCTGTAATTCCATATTTAATAAAATACGTATACATATTACCTATAATTTAGAATCAAACGAACTTACCTTGTGAAGTTTGATATCTAATTATACGAGTGTCTTGGCCGAAGATTTTGAGAATTTGTCCCCTATATATTAAAAAAAAAAGAAGATGATTACATAACATGCAACAGTATGCGAGTTGATACCGTCTTCACCACACTTATAAAGCCATATTTATTTTATTTTTATTTCTTTTTAATTGAAATTGAAAAAGTGTATCAATTGGCTCATTTACGGCGTCTATACACCCCGCTACTTCATCTGTCCGTCACTTTCATTCTTTAGAGCAATTTTTTTTTCGATTATTATGGGTGTTTTAGGGCGAAGTGGGATCGTAATGATCTTCGGTCAAGACACTCGTATAATTAGATATCAAACTTCACAAGGTAAGTTCGTTTGATTCTAAATTATACTTCATGTCTCTCCCGAAGATGATTACATAACATGCAGATGTTTAGAGCATCGAAAAAATTAAAAACAGGAAGATATGAA